>NW_006772915.1:729941-752218 GCF_000442215.2 Lipotes vexillifer | reverse complement strand
CCCGCGTCCCCTGCATCGGCAGGCGGACTCTCAACCACTGCGCCACCAGGGAAGCCCTCCATCAGCCTTTTGACTACTTTCTTATAGGATCCCTTTAAGATTCTTCCTCGAAAATCCCACAAAGCTTCACACAGTATTTGTGCAATAGTGAACATTTCCAAAATGTGAAATAGGAGAACAAAAGGCCTCCCAAACCTTCAGCCACTCTCTCTTCTCTGTCCCTGTGCAGGCATTTCTGCCTGAGACCAGCTGAAAGGCTGGGTTTCCAGAAGCTTGATATACCTCCACTGCTCCCATCATTACTGAGTACCTACCAGTCACCAGGTCCTATTCTTCATCAAATCTTTGAAACAATCCTCTAAAGACCAGTCCTAGCTTGGTCCTATACTACAAGTGAGGAGAACAAGGCCAGAGAAGGAAGAAAACACTCAAGTAGCAAACGTAGGATTTAAACCCAAGTCAAAGCAGTTCCAGAGTCTACACCCCATGATGCCAGCTGTACAAACTTCATGGGTCCTGTTATTTTCCCTGTTTTCCAGGTGGAAGAAGAGGCTCAGAGAGATTACAAAACATCCTAAAAGTCCAGCTGGTATAAAAGAAGATTCGCGGGCTTCCCTGGTGGCGCAGTGGTTGAGAGTCTGTCTGCCGATGCAGGGGACACGGGTTCATGCCCCGGTCCGGGAAGATCCCACATGCCGCGGAGCGGCTGGGCCCGTGAGCCATGGCCGCTAGGCCTGCGCGTCCGGAGCCTGTGCTCCGCAACGGCAGAGGCCACAACAGTGAGAGGCCCGCGTACCGCAAAAAAAAAAAAAAGAGAAGTTTCGCAATTACACCAGGAGCAGTTCTAGATCCACTTCTAAATTTTAACACAGGCTTAGTGAAAATGAAAAAATGATTATAATAAGCATAAGAAAAATGTTTAATGCTGGCTTTGCTATAATCCCTGCTAATCGTGCCTTTAAAAAGCTAAAAAAGAAAAGCACACATGAGCTTAGCATGTTGGCTCTTCCCCTTCATTTGTAAGTCTGATTTCTTCCCTATTTACAAGTATGAGCTTGTCTCCCAGCCTTTCACTACTTGATGTGTGGTCCATGGGCCAGCAGCATCGGCATCATCTGGGAGTTTCCCAGGAATGTGGAATCTCAGGCCCCACCCCAAGACTCCCTGAATCGGAATCTGCATGTTGAAGGAACCTCCAGGTACTGTGCATGCACAGGAAAGTTTGAGACACCCTGGACCCCAAGAGATCTCAAATATCGGCCACTTTATGGACAATTCTCTCCGGTGTATCCAAAGACAACCTTGACTAGTGAGTGCTGGTTTTTAAATACAAAAACTCTACCCAGAGACACAGCTCCCAAACAAGACCAGCCTGAGAGGACCACAACGAAATGTCTCAGGAATCTCAGTTTCCAGGTGAGTGAGCCCGCTTTGGGGGACCCCAAGTTACACCCGAATCCTCAGCTCCCCTGGCCCCCAGCCATCAGTATCGTCTGCCACGGCAACTCTGCCTCTACACCCAAGATGCCCACCCACCCCTCTCCAAGTGCTCTGGGTCTGTTTTTTCACAGAGCAGCAGGGAGTGTGTCATGGCTTTCAAACTCCTTGCTGAACAACTAGAGGAAAACTGATCTTTTGCCACATGGAAAAACGCACCCAAAAATGAAGTAATAGGGGAATAGCAATGAACCTTAGGGGCCGTCCACAAAGCAAGCCTAGGATGAGGGGTTTGAGAATGTCCTTATAAAGTCACATGGCGATTCCTCGGTGGCCGAGCTGTGGGTGGTAAGGGGCTGATACCAGAACCGTGGAATCCTGGGTTATAAGAAGGTCAGAACTGCTTCGGTCAGAGGCCAAATCTACAATTAGCCCTTGGGGGAGATGCTCGGGAAGGGACCCTTGGCCGGAAAAAGGACCCAAGCCCGGGAAAGCCAGGAGCCTTCTCCAGAAGGCGGTGCTCCGCTTTTCTTGGGACCTGCTGGAATTTCATTATCCTGTTCACACTGTACAGATGGGAATTTAATAATTAATAAGGGAATAGCTCACCCCAGAGCCAGTGCAAGAGGATTATGCAAATCAACCAAGCTGTGTGGCAAGGGGCTGAATATTTCATGGTGTGTTTAATTTGCAAATACTACCCACCGAGAAGGCTTAGGCAGGAAACCTATCATCATAATAATTACCATTGCTCATGCAAAACTACTCAAGTTTCCATCAGACGTCCTTCCTTTCAACTACTTTTGCCAAACATGTCTCCTGAGAAATGTTTTTTTTTTTTCATGGAAGAAAAAGAAAGTAACTGCAATGCAAAAGAATATTAGGAATAAAACAAACCTGTTTGGATAAAATAAAAACTAACCTAGGCACTAACTTTGCTCAGCATACAACTCTTTTTAACACTCAGATAGCTTCTATCCTGTTCATTTTCTCTGACATGCACTAAGGTTACCACCTGAGTTAGGAAGTTGAACCAAAAGAAACCAAGGTATTACTTCTTGTGTACTCCACACAGCACTTCATGCATTAATTAAGCCACCCACCAATTCTGAGTACCCCCAATATCATTCCTATAAATTCACCTCTGCTTAAATAAGCTCCGGGTAGTTTTCTATCTCCTCCCTACAAGAACCCTAAATGTTCTAGCTTGTGTGGATAACAAGAGCTAGAGGACCACGTACCCAAGGGCTTCTAGCTAATTCCATCTGTTCCACGACCACCACCACCAGCACTGGTTGCAAGCTCAATCATCTAGAACAGGGTCAACAAACTTTTCCTGTAAAAGGCCAAATAATAAATATTTCAGGCTTTGCTGGCCATATGGTCTCTGTTGCAACTTCTCAACTCTGCTGCCACACGGGAAAGCAGCCGCAAACAATGTGTAAACAAACGAGCACGGCTGTATGCCAATAAAAGTTTATTTACCAAAACAGGTGGAGGGCCAGATTTGGCTGCCATCCAAACCTCCTGGTACTTGATGTCCTGCTATAACATTTCTTAAGACTTCACGTAATTTTATTAAAAAAGAAAAAAAGATGGACTCTCTCTGTGACTCTGAGCATGTGTATATGCAGACCCAAATATATTAGATTAAACCAGTGGTTCTCACGTTTGGCAATGCTTGGAGACCAGGATCAGTTTTGTGGGCTTGTAACTTGCATAGTTGAATGCGGTACCACACTTAGAATGGCCCCAGTCCCACACTTGATTTAATCCTCTGCTGTCACAGTGTTAAAATTCTTAATAATTTTTATGTAAGGGGCTCCGCAATTTTATTTTGCACTGGACCCCACAAATTATGTTGCCACTCCAGCTGGAGACGTAGAAAACATCAAAGATTGTCATGACTGGGGAGGTGCTACTGGCATCTGGTGAGTAGAGGCCACAGATGCTGCTAAACATCCCACAAGGCACAAGACACTCCCCACCACATAACAAACAGTTATCAAAATGTCGATAATGCCAAGGTTGAAAAGCCCTAGTTTAAACCATGTAAAATTGCCAATATTCTACCATGTCTGACCTAAAAATAAAGTCATTTTGCATAGGGCAACCTCATTTAACTATGTTTTACATCTTTAAAGGACGTAACAAAAACATTTACAAACCAGGAAAAAAGCCCTCTCTCAGTCTATGCCTTTCTGATTTCTTTTTGTTCATCACAAATAAACCTCTTTTAATCTGCCCCCAATCAGTGTACTCATGTATTTGTTTCTTGATTTTTCTGGAGAAGTAATGCTTGCAAATGGCACAAATTTTAAGGTTCTGAAACATACTCAGTAAAAACATGAATCTCCCACCTACCCCATCCCCCATCCTGTTCCCCTTCTAGAGCAATCCCATTTAGTGTGTTCTCTTTTGTCCTCCACAGCCATTTTGTAACTGGGGACCTTCTATATGCTCTATTTCCCTCCTGGTTTCTTTAGGACATCCTTTATCTGCCAGCCTAAAATGTTCCCCAGAGATCTATTGCACCAGGTCCAGCCCTGCTTTGTTTCCCACTTTTCCAGGACCGCCTACTCCCGTGACGACGAATCCAAACCTTCCAGAGTCCGGCTTCCCCTTTTTTGAAGTCCCGGCTGAATGAAAAGTAGTGTTGCATTTTCCGTTTTCCAAGTTCTCTCCCCCGGTGCTCTTTGTCACAGAATGTATATTGTTCTATTTAAAGTCTGTCGGGACCCAGCGCCTGTCAAAGTTGTTTGAACAGAATAAAAAGCTCTCGAGCTTGATGCAGGCCAGTTCTCTATACATAGACTTGGTCCCCATTTCTGGTCCAAAAAGAGCAGGAAAGAGACAGCCTGAGGTTGGAGGCTGTAACTTCCCCGTATTGATTTTGACTCGCAGAGTGACGGAGGGGCCTGGGTATATGTGACCACAGACATGCTTATAAATTCTTAATACCACTTTTGAATTAAAAAGAACAGCAAAAGCAACCAGAAAAGCATAAGCAGGCCGAGAACAGAAATTCAAGAGGTTGATTAATTATTTTGAGCTATTTAACCACAATTTTTTTTTTTTTTGCGGTACACGGGCCTCTCACTGTTGTGGCCTCTCCCGTTGCGGAGCACAGGCTCCGGACACGCAGGCTCAGCGGCCGTGGCTCACGGGCCCAGCCGCTCCGCGGCGTGTGGGATCCTCCAGGACCGGGGCACGAACCCGCGTCCCCTGCATCGGCAGGTGGACTCTCAACCACTGCGCCACCGGGGAAGCCCTTAACCACAATCTTGATTCAAGGGCAACATTTGAGCTGGGAGAAGTGAGAAGCTTGTAGGAAAATGTGGCTCTAACCCCAGGCAGCAGCAGATGGCTGCTGGGGGAGCAGCAGGTCCCTGGGAATCTGCCCTTCTCTTCCTTCTGGACTTTTCAACTCCCGCAGCCACGGGACTTTGTCTCCCAGGAGGAAGGCTGCAGGCTCCTGTTTCCCCTAACCCTCCAAGGAGGTGAGAATGAGATGGCCCGGCTAAGCCATTCTGGCTGTTTGATGTCATAAATGACAGCTCAGTGATGGGGGAGAAGGCTGAGCCAACAGTGGTCTCCGAAACCTAGGAGGGTCTGGTGTTCACCTCCTCCAAGCACTACTGTCCTCACACTCCAAAGTGACCCTGATAGTGGAGAGGATGGGACGGCAGGAGGGGAGACTGATTATGGCTTGGTAGGACATCCCTCCAGCAGCTCTTTTAGCTGATCATTTCCACCTCCCAGTGTTGCTACCGTATTATCTTCAGGACTCACAGGGTCCCTCCCAGTTCTAGCCACATCCCTGTCTAAACAGATGCCTTGAGATGGTGATGCCGGGAAGAAGGGTGCAGGATAAACTGGGGGTAAAAGAACAGAAAATAAGCATTTGGAATGACGAAGTATTCTTAATTGTATGTTCCCAGACTCATTGCGATAGAAAAGCCTGTGCTACTTTTGTGTGCGTGTATTAAAATACACATGACATTAAATTTACCATTTTAAAGTGTACAGTTCAGTGGCATTAAGTGCATTCATACTTTTGTGCAACCATCACCACCATCCATCTCCAGAACTTTTTAATCATCCTAAACTGAAGCTCTGTACCCATTTAACAGTTACCCCCCACCCACCGCCAGCCCCGCCCTGGCTACCACCATTCCACTTCCTGTCTGTGTGAATCTGACTATTCTAGGCACCGCATTTAACTAGAATTATACAATATTTGTCTTTTTGTAACTGGCTTATTTCACTTAGCGTAATGTCCTCAAGGTCCATCTATGTTATAGCATGTGTCAGAATGTCCTTCCTTGTAAAAGCTGAATAATATTCCACTGTATGTATAGACCACATTTTGTTTATCCTTGTATCCGTACACGAATGCTTCCGTGGGTTGTTTCCACCTTTTGGCTACTGTGAATAATGCTGCCATGAATATGGATGTACAAATATCTATTCAAACTGTGTAGCTTTTTAAAAAACACATAGCCCCAACTCTTAATTCGTGAGATTTTATTTCACTAGCTCTGGAGTGAGTCCTGGGAAACTGTGTTTCTAACAAGACCCACCCCTCCAGCTGATTCTAATGCCAGACCAGGTTTGGGAAACAAGGAACTGAATCCCTGAACAAATTGTGCTAATCCCAGCTCAGAGTCCTCTTTGCAGTTCCTTTGCAGTCAGGTGGGTTCCCTTGCAATGCCACCCCAATGAAAATAAAGACAGTTCCATTTCGTAAACGTCAGCTCCAAGAGTCTGAACAGGGGACATCTGATCTTCCTGTTTACAATACGGAGACTGCAGCTCGACGACCAGGATTCAAGCTCATCTCTCTCATCCAAAAACCATGCTATTAGGCTCATGGACTAAACCCCTCTGACTCCTCTACGCCAGTGGCAGATCTCCTGGGTCACGCGGGGTATCATCCAACACCACGGGATAAGAGTAACGGGAGAGAAAAGGGCTGCACCCCACAGGCACTGCTGTAGGAGTGGGCTCTTAAAGTGTGAGAGCAGCATCTGTCAGACACCTGCTTCTTCATTTCTGGAAAGGTGTCATCCACAGCTTGGAAACAGTGAGTATGGCATATGTTTGGGTTTTAAAACTGTAGGTCGGGCAAATTAGGAGTATGGGATTAACAGATACAAACTGCTATATATAAAATAGATAAGGAACAAGGATTTACTGTATAGCACAGGGAATTATACAGCACTGAACCGATCTCCCTGTGCTATGCGGCTGCTTCTCACTGGCTGTCTGTTTTACATTTGGTAGTACATATATGTCCATGCCACTCTCTCACAAAAAAAAAAAACAAAAAAAAAACTGTAGGTCAGCTTCTCGCTGTCTTTAACAAAAAGAAGACGAAAGGACAGGAAAAGGCTCGCTGCCTTTTGCCACACCAAGACCCTGTTGGCCGCAGCGCATACGCTCAGGAGGCGAGCCACTAGAGGCGGACCAGCGGTGAGGTGCAGGCTGGGAAAAAAAAAAAAAAATCCTGTTCTTGGCACCAAACACGTGTGATCTTAAAGAGTCCTCACACCAGCCTTTCAAGGAAAGATTCTCTCCACTTTGTAAATATGAACATGAGCGATAGGGAACCTGCTTGATTTGCCCACGGTCACTCAGCTGATGCCAGGGCCAAGATTGGCAACCAGATCCCTCTGTCCCGGTTGTGAGGTCCTGTTCCTCTCCCTCCGCCTTCCCACCTCCCAGCTCCAAAGCAGTCCCAAGGCCTTTTGGCCTCCTCAAAGCATTTCACAGATTAAAAGGGTTAAAAATCACAGGATTTGAAGACTGATGCCATCAAAGATCCCAGAGAGAAAGAAGGTTCTCGTTTCGGCAAACATTCTGCTAAACTTCTTATCTTTCAGCCATTGGAGTTTAGACTCTGGAGGTCCCAGAAAAGGGGCCTTTGTCTAACCAAACCTACGGTGTGTCTCTGAGCCCCTATAACAATTACTACCCTGTTGCCTAATACGATTCTACTGGGTATTTTCAGGAAGCTACAGTGTGAGTCCATCAGACTTCCCGTGATATTTTACAGATCATGTCCAATACCCTTTACAGTGTCATGTACATGTTCATCTCAATAAATTCTTACTGACTAGAGGAAGGAAGGAAGGAATGTATGCATGCTTCTCATATGTCTTGAGTTAACCTATTTGAGTGCTGTATTAGTCAAGGTTCTCCAGAGAAACAGAATGTTTATTTAAGATATCGTTATAAATATATGATAGATAGAGATCTTAAAATCAATCTCTCTCTCTCTCTCTCTCTCTCTCTCTCTCTCTCTCTCCCTCTCTCTATTGGCTCACATGATTTGGGGGCTGGCAAAAAATTTGTGGGGCACACCAGCAGACTGGAAACTCAGGGAGGGTTTCTATTTTCCAGGGTTGAGGCAGAATCCCTTCCTCTTCATATACCTCAGTCTTTGCTCTTAACGACTTCAACTGGTTGGGTGAGGCCCACATTATGGAAAATAAAATGCTTTACTTAGAGTCAACTGATTGTAAATGTTAATCATATCTGAAAAGTACCTTCACAGCAACATCTAGACGAGTGTTTGACCAAACAGTCACCATATCTTAGCCGAGCTGACACATAGCATTCACCACCATAAGCACATACCTCCTAAATCTAGAGACTTATAAAAATGGAAGTTACTATGGATACTACTAAAGAGAAGGAAAATAAGGATGTTCAAGATTGACAACTGTTAATAATAATATGACTATGAACTTGTAATCACAAGGTCTAGAGTTCGGATGTTGTTACTATTTATATCCTGTTTGCTTACAGAAAATATTTGAAGAATCAGAGTCAAGAGCAAAAATCTAGAAATTGTCAAGAGAACTAAAATTATTGAGCTTTCTTGAACGTTCACTCTAGTGAGTAATAAAATCACATATTATTGTATCTCCACCAAGTCATAGGATTTTAGAACTATGAAGGACTTCAACGTGAGACCACCGTTTTACGCGAGGAAAAAAATCCAGGACCAAAAAGATCAATGTACCCTGATCAATGAAGGTTGTACCCTGATCAGTGAAGGTTGTACCCTGTTAAGCCACGTGTCCCAGCCCCTATCTGCAACCAGGCCACACCTCTGAGTACTCACCACATGCCAGGATTTCTGCCAGACACCTTGCTAGGTCCTGAGAACACATGCCAGGATTTTTTAAAGCACTTCATATGTATGAAGTCATTTAATCCTCACAATGATACCTTAAGGTGTATACTATTATCATCCCTGGTTTATAGAAGAAAACATGGAGGCAGAGAGAGCATAAGAAATTTGCCTGAGGTCACAAGGCTACCAGGCCAGATTGATGGAATTCAAACCCAGGTAGCCTTGCTCCCGAGTATGTGTTCGTGTCCATTACATGGTACTGTTTATGGTCAAGAAGATGAAAAGAATAAATAAAGGTTTTTTGGTTTTGTTTTTTTAATGTGTTGGGAGGGGTGATATTAGACAGGGGTCTTAGAACGAGCCTGGGAATCATGTAACTAAGAGGTGAGGGGAGTAGTGGGGTAGGGATAGATCCGGATTTTGTGGGGCTAATGTAATTTGGGGCCTCTCCTTTAACTATAAAGTTATAAATACAATATTAGGTGCAAAATGAATACTTACTTAGAATAAAAAGAAACTCTACAAACTGCAAGTTTGTAAAATTGATCAACTATCACAAACATTACACTATCCAAAAACCCAGTATTTTTATTAACTGCTTAATCCACCTCAACAATACTTTTATCCCTACTCATTTTTCCTGCATGTGCTTTGATTGCCTCTTCCTCTGACAATGAAATATTTTCTACAGAGAAAATAGATCCTTCAGTTCTCCTTCTGACATCGTTGATAGAAATTTTATTTTTATTCTCAACAGTTTAGAAAGAATTCTTTCCAGTTCCCAACTAATTTCTGGTTTGGTCATGTAAATTGTAGGATTGTCAAAACTGAGAAAACCTCTCGGTTTATATATGAGCTGTGAAATGTCAGGGTATTTCAAGTTTTCTTAGGTAGTGACTACTCTCGTAGTCTTCAAATTCTTTGAATTGATGAAAGTCATTAACCAGTTTGGGATTGATTTCCTTATTATAGTGGGTATTCTAAGTTTAAACTATGTTATCGACGTCAGTATTCTGGAGCAAATCAGCAAGAAACTTAAACATTTTCCCAATGTGTTCATATGATTCACTCCTCTTTTTTTTTTCTTTTTTTTTTTCTTTGCGGTACGCGGGCCTCTCACTGTTGCGGCCTCTCCCGTTGCGGAGCACAGGCTCCGGACGCGCAGGCTCAGTGGCCATGGCTCACGGGCCCAGCCGCTCCGCGGCATGTGGGATCCTCCCGGACCGGGGCACGAACTCGTTTCCCCTGCATCGGCAGGCGGACTCTCAACCACTGCGCCACCAGGGAAGCCCGATTCACTCCTCTTAATTAACTGGATTCTCAAAAAATCCAAGGAGTTAGCCATCCCTTCTATTAGAAATAGAATATCTTTCTCTTAATGAATTTCTGCCTTTGAAATATCTAAAAAAAATTTCTTACAGTTTTTTAATGTCTGAATGATTTCTATTGATTTCATTGTTTATTTTGATTATGTTTTTTCATAGTCCATTAAGTTTATCTGTTGGCTTTCAAATAAACAAATAAACTAATTTAAAGATGACAAAATAGATTCACTTTCATCTACATCCAAATTAGGAGTCTGTAGTTTCTCACTTCTTCTATTGAAACGTTCCAAAACATCTTTCCAAATTCCAAGAAGAATGCATATTCAAGGTTTATCGACTTTTTGAATAAGCTTTTTCCTCTCGTTTATGTGTAGGCCCCTCTCCCAAGTCTTCAGAAATATATTTTAGAGTCCTAGACGCATCCCACATTGCAAGATACATCTCGCATTGCTTCATAGTGGGCAGATCTTCTCATGACACTTAAACTCTTGAAAGAAAAATCCAAGCTTGGCCAACCTGGAAAGAAAACATGGAACAGATGCAACGTATCGAAATAGTCAACAACTTTAAGCACGGTAGAGGCAGCAGGAGGACCAGGAAAGAAATGCCCAAGGTCATACCTGATTGCAGATTAAATATCTTATTTTTGCAAATTTACAAAAACTTATGGGGGGGAGGGATAAATTAGGAGTTGGGGATTAACAGATACACACTACTGAGTATAAAATAGATAAACAGCAAGGACCTACTGCATAGCACAGGGAACTATATCCAATATCTTGTAATAACCTGTAATGGAAAAGAATCTGAAAAAGAATACATATAAATATACATAACCTTGTACACACACCTGAAACATTATAAATCAACTATATTTCAATTAAAAAAAAAAACTTATGGCCATGTAAACATATTGCTAGTACCCCTCCCAGGACTTCGGAAGGACCCTGAAACTGAATCTACAAGGCAGAGAGAAGTTGAGTGTCCCAACAAGGAGATAACATCAACAAAATCCCCGGGGGGCTTGATAAGGCAAGACAGGGGTCACAGGAGCGCCAGTACATGGGCAACAGCAGAGCAAGGGCAGCTCAAGGACACTGAGAGAGCTTGCCCTGTGGTTGATGAGATGCTCAGGAAGGCTGTTTGGGGTTCTTTATTTCCAGATTTTAAAAAAATTGTGGGAGGAAGGGAGAATGGGAAGTTATTGTGTAATGGGTACAGAGTTTGAGTTGATGAAGATGAAAAAGTTCTGGAGATGGACAGTGGTGATGGTTGCACAACCATGTGAATGTAATGTCACAGAACTGTACACTTATAAATGGTAAGATGGTAAATTTCATGTTATGTATACTTTACCACAAAAAGTTTAATAGAAATAAATTTTAAATTTTAACAAAAAAATTTTAATTGAGATAATTGTAGATTCACAGGCAGTTGTAAGAAATAATACAGAAAAATCGCATACACTTTATCTAATTTCTCCCATGGTAATATTTTGCAAAACTCTAGTACAACCAGGATGCTAACACTAATACAATCTACCCCCATCTTATTCAGATTTCTCAGTTTTACTTGTACTCGTGTTTGTGTGTGTGTGTGTGTGTGTGCGTGTATTAAGTATAAACAATTTTGTCCCCTCTGTAGTTTTCGGTATCCACCACCGCAGTCAAGCTACTCAACAGTTTCAACACCAAAAGGACCCCTCATGCTGCCCTTTTTATAATCACACCTACCTCCCTCCTACCCTCCCCCCCATCCCAAACCCCTGTCCTCCATGGACAATGACACAAAATGAAACAAAATGTTATCACTTGAAGAACGTTTTATAAATGGAATTGTACATTCACTTCACTCAAATATACCTTCTTGGTTTGCCTTTTTACCCTCAGCATCATTTCTCGGAGATTCATCTAATTTGTTACATTTATCAATTGTTTGCCCCTCGTTGTTGCTGGATAGTATTTCATGGTATAAATGTATCACAGTTCGCTTAACCATTTACCTATTGAAGGATGTCTGGAGTATCAAAGGACAGTTTTGGGGGATTATGATAAAGCTGCTATGAACATTTGTGTATAGGTTTTTGTGTGAACATAAGTTTTTATTCCTCCAGGGTAAATGCTCAGGAGTGCACTTGCTGGTTCCATGGTAGTTGCATGTTAGGTTTTTTTAAGAAACTGTCAAACTTTTTTCCAGAGTTGGACCATTTTACATTCCCACCAGCAACGGATGAATGATTCAGCTTGGCCACATCCTCGCCAGCGTTTGGTGTTGTCACGATTTTTTATTTTAGCCATTTTAATTGGTGTGTAGTGGTATCTCGTGGTGATTTTATTTCCCTGATGACTACTGATGTTGAGCATCTTTTCATGCGGTGGAGTGTTAAGCCCCAGAGTGGTGTGGCAAATGGGCACTTCTGAAAGGTCACTATGTGGAAGTGGTTTCTATTGAAGCCTGATAAGGACCAGTGGGGGCCTGAGCCAGGCCATGAGAGTGAAGGGATAGAGAGGGGATTCCAGTAATGCTTTAGGAAGTAAAGTTGGCCAAATATGGCGACCAGTGAGACAGGGAGAGGCACCACTGAAAGAGAGGGAGGAATCTGGTATAACTTCCAGGTTTCTAACTCAGACGGAGAAAAAAATTGGTCTGGAAATGTTGAGTTTGGGCTGCAAGACATCCATGTAGCACAAAGCATTTGGATACGAGCATTCACAATCAGGGTCAAATCTGGGCTGAAGATATGGAATTGGAAACCCGGCGATTCCCATCACTAAAATTACTGAGGGGAGGGGGCCTGATTTTTTAGCCTCATCTATTGGTTCCCTTGTAGGCCGCGCCCCGCAGTGTCTGGGCTCTGCTGCAGGGGCCCACCAATCCCCTGCAGACTAGCATTTTCCGTAGCACAGGACATGCCTAACACACCTAAGTGCAATTTTTAACTTGTGTATAGATTCGGTTTTGATTTCACAAATTCATTAAGGAATTTTTAATTATAGATTTTTTTCCATTATGTGTATTTTTCAACCAGATAATAAAACTGTTAAACGGTGTGAAAGCGTGCAAAATGTTTAATCATTGAGACGTGGCTGTGACCTCTGGTCAGTTGGTCTTCCCAGGGACAAGGGTTCTCGGCTCCGAACTGCCGGCTTTCGTGTCCCCTAGGTATTCTTTTGCTGAAGGCGACCTCCCACCAGCTCTCTTTCCGGGGGACTCCCTGGCCTTCCCGCCCACCCCCAGGCCTTCCGCCCCTAGGCCTCCTCTGTGGGTAACAGGTGGCTGCAAGCCTTCTGTTTGAACTGGAGAATCCCTCTCCGTAGCCCACCCCCTCGCGGAAACCCACAGGCCCTAGGGCCGATCAGAAGGTGAGTTGTGCCTGGACCACCTCTGGGGAGTTCACGGCTGGGCCCTGGCCTTCCGGGGAGACCGCGCCAGCGGCCCTAGAGCTGCCAGGCGCCTCTCGTCCCCCTCGCTCCCATTCCAGCTGCGGGCTCTCCTTTGCAACCTTTAAGAAGATTTTTAAATTACATTTCCCAAGCCCTTCTGATCTCCAAGTGTACAACACCCACACACACCCCAGCCCCACCCCCAGGTACGCAGTATGATCAAAAGCTAAGCACCCCCCCCCTCCCCGGGGTGGATAGAAATGCAAACCAAGGGGTCTCGGTGGGGACTCAGCTCTAGAAACTTCGCCTATTCATCTGTAAGACAGCTCTGGGGGGCGGGGAGCAGGGGCAGTCAGGGCCCCAAAACACACTGACTGTAGATTCCAGCTTGCCTCTGGTATTTCATAAGGTTGCTGTTTAAACATAATTCCAAAGAAACTGAGGTTATCCTTGGGAGGGAGGGAAGGATGGAAGGAGAGAAAGGCGAACTTGTCCTGTCCTATTAGCGAACTGCAATCACTGATCCTTTGTGACACAGAAGTCATAGGTCAAATTCAAGATCTTACTGCAAATCGCGCGGCGGGGTGGGGGGACGGGGTGGGGTTGCAGGGGAGAGGGGGATTGTTCTCCCAGGAATATGAGACTGTCCTCTTATTTCCTAATAACACCTCCAAAGTCTCCTGCCCTGAGAATTAGCAAGGATGATGACACAGAAAGCAATAAGGGGATTCGGCCTCCTGCCATTGCATTGCTCTGCATCCATTTAATTGATTATGCAGCTCTGGACTCCAGAAGCTCCACCGGGCATTTCTTTTCCCCAACAATAGGGAAAATTGTGACGCTTTCCTTTTACTTATATTTATCTTTTTGATTTATTTTTGGAGTTTTCTAAAATTACACATTCAATGTCCAGACCCTGGTTATTTAAAAACAAGCTACAATAGTTAACTTCCACTGCATAAACTGGCCTCCTAAATAATTTCTCTGGAGGCCCCGAGATTCCTAAAATGAATCCATCTGAGGAAGCCACAAGGTAGGGAGGAAGAGGAGAGAACTAGTAATTGAGGAGATGTTGCTCTCACTCTGCCTCAGTTTTCCTTCCAGAATCTTCTCAGGCCTGTGATCAGAGGACCCTCCTCTGTGCCAAGGCAGCTTCTCCCATGGGCTGAGCCGTGCCCACCCCACCACAGCTGCACCAGCCCTGCGGCCTAGGTGAACCCCACCTGAACTTGGCAGCACTGCCGCCTCCTTAGGGTGATGCCAGAGGAGCCCCAGTTCCCACTGTTAGTAAAGAAAAGGCCTTCCCAGTATTTGAAGTAAGTTGGTGTCATTCTTTTGGGGCTCACTGCAGAAAGTGCAGCAAGCTTCCCCTTAAGACAGAATACACAGTACATGGAGAGCCTGTCACCAAAAACAGTGGATCCAATGATTTGGGGAGTTCACAGATAATGGAAAAAAATGGGGAAACAAATATGCATTTGCTAACTTTTTATTTTACCAAGAAAGGATTTTTTTAAATTAAAGTACAGTTGATTTACAATATTGTGTTAGTTTCAGGTATACAGCAAAGTGATTCAGTTATATATTTTTTCAGATTATTTTCCATTATAGGTTATTACAAGATATTCAATTTTGTTCCCTGTGCTATATAGTAAACCCTTGTTATCTATTCTATATATAATAGTGTGTGTATCTGTTAATCCCCTCTTCCTAATTTATTCCTCCCCTGCCTGTCTTTCCCCTTTGATAACTATAAATTTGTTTTCTGTGTCTGTGAGTCTGTTTCTGTTTTGTAAATAGATTCATTTGTATTATTTTTTAGGTTCCATATATAAGTGATATCATATAATATTTGTCTTTCTCTTACTTCATTCTGTATGGTAATCACTAGGTCCATCAATGTTGATGCATATGGCATGATTTCATTCGTTTTTATGGCTGAGTAATATTCCATCACTATTATCACCATTATTTCTTTTAAGAAAGAGTGCTTTAACTCATGCACATAAATGCATGCACACACACTCGGAAAGATAAACCCTCAGAGTAAAGAACTGCCCTTTAGTTGATAATGTCGAGCTTTCTGGAAAGCCAACTACTGAGAAAGCCTGGTGTGGGGTATCTGTCTCATCCTTTGGCTGTGCTTGGGGACCTAGGCTTCATCTACATCACCTCTCAGCAAAGATTAGTGAATTTGAGAGCCCCAATTTTCTGCGGTGAACTTCTCCAGTACATGAGAATAAATCAACTTCTCTGAAAGCCATCCCCTCCCTGGATAAGGAGCAGAAAGATAAAAGACTAACGACAAAAATCTTGTGCCCATTATTCATCCATTGTTCACCACCACTCCAATGTGTGTTTCCAAAGTCAATTTAAGTCTGAAACTTCTGATTCCATCTCAGTGGTGACAGAGGCCTGGCCCAAAGCTTGGCTGGAGCTGTGGTGTGGCCTGCTCCCAAGTCAGCCACAGAAGGAAGTGCTATCTGCTAATATTCCACTATTAGACCTAAATCACTCCAAATAACTTGCAAAGACCCAGGAAGCCATCTCTAGACCCAAATTAGACTGGGATGCTTTGGTGCTTGATGGACACCTAATTGCAGTTTGATTGGCTCTGAGCAGGCCTCCAGAATGGAGAAATGGACTCCTTCGTTCTGATAAAGATACTGATGCCCCAGCTTTGTGCCAGGCGAGAGATCCGCATTGTCATTCCAAAGCAATTTGTAAGGGATTAGAATTATTTGAAGGGGGGATGCACCCGTGACCAGGGTTGTATAATTCTGGACTCTTAGTCACAGTTGACTGGTCTTCACCAATGCACATTCCCAAGCATCGCACTGTCCAATTTGTATTCTAACGGCGAGGAAGGGGTGGGCCTCTTGGGAGCTTGGAGTGCACAGCAAGAATCAATTTCATTCATCCTTGCAAATGTTCTCTCACCTGAATGTGGGCTTCTGAGGATGAAAGAGGAAGCTGACAACCAAGAAATAACACCAGGAGATGAGGCGCTCATTTTGAAGAGGGGCCAAAGAGAAGAACAGGCCATTAGAAAAGGATCAAAAATGTAAATACAAATGGCCAACAAATAGAAGTTAAATGTTCAGTGCCTCTGGTAACTTGTGAATCCATACAATGAGATACCATTTTTAGGGCATCTGATTGGCAAGATCAAGTTTTGGTAGTCTTGTTTCCCAGGCTCCAGGGAAACTGACACCGCATAGGAGAGAGTAGGAAAAAATTGCAATTTTTCCAGAAGTCAGTTTTGCTTTACATATCAAATGTCAAAAACATGTGTATCCTGGGCTTCCCTGGTGGCGCAGTGGTTGAGAGTCCGCCTGCCGATGCAGGGAACGCGGGTTCGTGCACCGGTCCGGGAAGATCCCACATGCCGCGGAGCAGCTGGGCCTGTGAGCCATGGCCGCTGAGCCTGCGCGTCCGGAGCCTGTGCTCCGCAACGGGAGAGGCCACAACAGTGAGAGGCCCGCATACCGCGAAAAAAAAAAAAAAAAAATGTGTATCCTTTGATTCCATGATTTCACAAATGTGTTCCAGGAAATAATGGAGAATGCGCAAAGATGTCCCTCTATGAGAATGTTCACTAAATGTCTAACAGTAGTTATGGTCTAAGTAGTGGAAGAGTGAGCAGCTTAAATGATATGGTAGTTGTGTTGAAATAGACAGGGATTCAAAATTTACTGTCGTTCTAAAAGGGCTACAGACAGTAAGCATACTTTTTTTTGTTTACTCATTGTTTCATTCAACAAATATTACTAAAAAAGAGGAATACATGAAAGATCAAGGTAGCTCCTTGCTCTTATAAAAATTGCATTTACTGGAGTGATGGAGTCTGGGGATTGGATAACAATGAATAAATTAGTGAGAACACTATAAAGTTAGTGACTTAATTAATAGATCTTTCTGATATTTTATACTGAGATCTGAATAACAAAGAAGAGAAAGTAATGAGAGCATCCCAGGCATAGAAAACAGCTAGTGCAAAGGCCCTGAGGCAGGAGCAAGCTTTAGATGACATGATTAGATACAGCTGGGTCATGCAGCTAAAGCAAAGTGTAAGAGGGGCAGAGTGGTAGATGAGGTCAGAGACTGGGTAGGAGCTGGGTCATGTGGGTTTGGCAAACCAGGGTAAGGAGCTGGGATTTTATTCTATGTGCTGTGGGAAGACATTGCAGATCTCAAACAGGAGACAGTCTCATTAATGTTACTAAACTTCTCTCTGGCTGCTGTGTGAAAGAATGGATTTGAGAGCATAACAATAGAGGCAGAGAGACCAGTCACCGGGACTGCTGTGCTGGTCTAGCCAAGGCTTGGGGGTGGCTTGGATTAGGATAGGAGGTGGAGAGGGAAAGAAGTAGGTGCAGTCAGGATTGACTTTGGAGTTAGAACCAACAGTACTTGCTAATGGATGGATGACTCCTAAGATTTCCCATCTTTCCTCCTATTCCCATCAAATGCCTCCAGCTCTAATTCTGGTCCTTCCCTACCAAGGTTCATCTATACTTCCTGCCTTAGGTTCTGTGGAATGACTTGGACCTAAACTAAATCTCCCTTTCCTCAAAGCTAACTCAAGCTGGTTTTCATTTCTTGCAACCTTGATGGAGCCCATGCAGCAATAGCCCTCTACGAAGGGCACAGCAGTTGAAGCAAGCAAAGCTCAGAGAGCTAAGGTAGCTTGTCTAGTTCAGAGCAGCAGAGCAAGGATTCAAACCCAAATCTTCAGGGTCCAGAGCTAGCGCTTCCTCCTCTATGCCATGTGCTAGATCGGCACAAAACACCCAGCTGCTAGTTGTCCACCAAAATCAAAGCCCATGCCCCTAGTTCCATGGAAACAGAACAATGGCTGCTGACCTACATTAATTTCCCAGCCTCCCTTGCAGCTAGGAGTTGACCTATGTCTTCCTCCAGTGGAATATTAAGAGAAATGATGATGCAAGCAGAAACCATTTATTTATGGCTTCAATTATGCAGATCACAATAAGGCTCTGGGGGATAATGGAACAATGACTTGGAAAGAACCTGAATCACAGAATGACCACATGGATCACCAGCCTGGAGGGCCTACCCTGGACTGTTATGTGAGAGAAAAAGAATATAAACTTTATTCTTTAGTTTATATTATTGTTCGGTCTCCTGATTACCCTATTGTTCAGTCCAGTCTTACCCTAAATGATCTTTTTTTTGTTGTTGTGGTACACGGGCCTCTCACTGTTGTGGCCTCTCCCTTTGCAGAGCACAGGCTCCAGACGCGCAGGCTCAGCGGCCATGGCTCACGGGCCCAGCCGCTCCGTGGCATGTGAGATCTTCCCGGACCGGGGCACGAACCTGTGCCCCCTGCATCGGCAGGCGGACTCTCAACCACTGCGCCACCAGGGAAGCTCTGATCTATCTATTTTTAAATACAAGACACCTCTTTTGTTAAAAAATAATTGAACTCCATAAACAATACCTGCAGACAATGGGTACATCCTTGAGTCTCCCTACTCCAATCCTTGGCTGAATTTGTCTAATTAGTGGACTAGATTCAATGCCTGGTGTTCTCCCAGGAGTACCTTTAAAACCCAGTTTGGGGGACTTCCCTGGTTGTCCAGTGGCTAAGAATCCGCCTTCCAATGCAGAGGACGCAGGTTCGATCCCGGGGAACTGAGATCCCACATGCCCTGAGGCAACTAAGTCTGCACGCTCTAGAGCCCCTGAGCCACAACTAGAGAGAAGCCCGTGTGGTGCAATGAAGAGCCCATGCACCACAACAAAGATCCTGCGTGCCACAACTAAGACCTAACACAGCCAAATAAATAAATAAATATTAAAAAAAAAAAAAAACCCAGTTTGGGTTGGAAAACAAAATCAACAAGACCTCCATGCATGAGGTATGAGAATTTTTAACATACTATTGTTTATTTATAAAAAATATTTGAATTAAGTATGTATTCCTTGTTCTTAATAAATGCTAAACAATTGATAAAGCAGATTTTAAATTATGCCATCTAATATTAATTCCACTGGAAAAGAAATAGATTTTTTAATTAAGCTTATTCCAGAAGGGCCAAACTCTGGGGGTCATGAGATCTGGCTTTCATATGTTAATCATTTTACTAAAGATTTTGGTACATTAGTCAAGGAGCAAGGTGAAAACCCTAGTTGATCAATGAGAATTTATTTATATCAGCCATTGACCTCCTTCCCAAAGGGTCCAAATTTGAATACCATCCTAAGAGCCCCAGAGATGGGTGTGACTCAGTCACTTTGGGGGAAGTGCATTTGAATATTGAAAGGAACCCAATGTCTCCCTAACCTTCCTTGTGGTTCACAGACTGACAAAGCTTTCCAAAGTCCACCAGAAAAACATCCCACCAGGAGAACTTGCTCTGTGGACATCAGGTGCATTTGGCTGGAGGTGATAGCACTACTTATATACTCCACCAGCCCTGCCAGTGCTGCAGAAAATAAGGCACGAGCTTGCTCCCCAGAGCTGTGGGTGTAGATGTTTCTGGCTTAAACCTAAGCAGGAGAGGTAGAGAAGAACGGTAAGGAAAATGGGCCACATGCTTAGTGGGAAATGCACTGTTTGGGGACTCAGGTGGATATGGATTTGAATCCTGACTCTGCCACGTGTTCATCAACTCATTAACTTCTCTGAATCTCAGTTCTTTATAAAATGAGAATTGCACCCACCCCAGAGAGTGTTATGAGGAGTAAGGAAGCATCTATAACATAGATAGAATGTGCTGGCACCGTCAGCGTTCAGTAAACAATAGCAAAACAAAACCCAAACTGATCCTGCCTTGAGATAAAGAAGTCAGCAAGCCTTGCCCTCCTGGCCACGTCACCGTGACGGAACACAGCATGCCAGCTGGCCCCAAGGTTTCTGAATTGTCAAGGACAGGCTTCTGTGGATGCTGTTGAGGGGTGGGTGGATGTGCTCGCCGACCACATCCCAGCTGTTCTCCTGCAGCTGTGGCTGCCCAAACCTTTCAGCTCTCCTGGCTAAGCCAGCCAGCAAAGCCTCACAGAACAGCCTGCTTTCCCACCACCTTATTCTATTGTCCAAATGCATGAAACAGCAATGAAGAAATGTGTTGTTTGCTTTCTATTCCTGAGGCTGACAGTTTGCTTATCTAATGAAAAAAAACAAAAAACAAAAAAAAACCTTTATTTTGCCTTATTTTGGTCCTTACCACTAGACAGCAAATGACCGGCCTATGGGAAAGAAAGCTGCGGAGAAACAATGAATGAACTAGGTCTTCTTTTCTTATGATGAGCACAGTCACTGAGTTTTAGCTTAAACACATGTACATACTATCAAATATGGAAAATTGGGTGATTTTCTCAGTATGGTTTTAGGGCTCCCTCCCATGTGGAGACAACGCTGATTGGTCCAATAGCCATCCACCCCCTTCCAAGATTGTCCTCAGACCTTACCAGTCTCTATAATGAGCACTTACTCCCTCTGACACTTTGATACTCCTCTGTCTCCCACTTATGCAAAGCATGTGGGTGTTTTACCAGCCTCATACCTCCCAATACACTCTTAGCACCCTGGGTCATGCTCCTGACAAAAATGTGCCAAGATTAATAGAAACTTCTGGCTGGTCTTCCACCTCTTGTTTCTCCAAAGCATCTTCCATTGACCTACCTAAAGAGCAGCTTCACTTACATTATTCCTCTGCTCAGTAACCTTGAATGGCTCCCTATTAGTCATTCTGAAACCAAGCTTTCCCACGTTATCACCCTAACCTGCTGTCTCCATGACATCTCTGTTCCAGCACACGAATTCCAACTAGATTTAACCACTCTTTAATGAACTTGCCCACCTTTTGCTATCTCCAGGCCTTTTTTCATGGCATGCCCCTGCCTGGAATCCTCTCCCTCCTTCCCTATCATCCATACACTAAAATCAAGTCCATCCATCAGAGACCATCTCAAGCAACACTTCTCTAAAGACTTTCCCAATCCTTCCAACTAGTAATGAACCTGCCTTCTAAATCCCGCGACATTGCGCACTTTCCTTTCTGTCTATTCTGCTCCTCTACCTTGCAGTGTCAACTCCAAAGAGTCTGTAGGGGCTTCTGAGCAGCAGTCTCATTGGAAGTGAAGGCCAGAGACTGGCCTTAAAGCTGCATTTGCTCTAACAAACAAAAATCAGGACTAGATGGCTTCACAGGTGAATTCTATCAAACATTTAGAGAAGAGCTAACACCTATCCTTCTCAAATTCTTCCAAAAAACTGCAGAGGAAGTAACACTCCCAAACTCATTCTATGAGGCCACCATCACCCTGATACCAAAACCAGACAAACATACTACAAAAAAAGAAAATTACAGGCCAATATCATTGATGAATGTAGATGCAAATATCCTCAACAAAATACTAGCAAACAGAATCCAACAACACATTAAAAGGATCATACACCATGATCAAGTGGGGTTTATCCCAGGGATGCAAGGATTCTTCAATATAGGCAAATAAATCAATGTGATAAACCATATTAACAAATTGAAGGAGAAAACCCATATGATCATCTCAATAGATGCAGAAAAAGCTTTTGATAAAATTCAACACCCATTTATGATAAAAACTCTCCAGAAACTGGGCATAGAGGGAACCTACCTCAATATAATAAAGGCCATATATGACAAAACCACAGCAAACATCGTTCTCAACGGTGAAACACTGAAAGCATTTCCTCTAAGATCAGGAACAAGAAAAGGATGTCCACTCTCCCCATTATTATTCAACATAGTTTTGGAAGTTCTAGCCACGGCAATCAGAGAAGAAAAGAAATAAAAAGGAATACAAATTGGAAAAGAACAAGTAAAACTGTCACTGTTTGCAGATGACATGATACTATACATAGATGCCACCAGAAAACTACTAGAGCTAATCAATGAATTTGGTAAAGTTGCAGGATACAAAATTAATGCACAGAAATCTCTTGCATTCCTATACACTAATGATGAAAAATCTGAAAGA
>NW_006772915.1:725175-729633 GCF_000442215.2 Lipotes vexillifer | reverse complement strand
AGACTATACTACAAAGCTACAGTAATCAAGACAATATGGTACTGGCACAAAAACAGAAATATAGATCAATGGAACAGGATAGAA
Organism: Lipotes vexillifer; assembly: GCF_000442215.2. Taxonomy (NCBI): domain Eukaryota; kingdom Metazoa; phylum Chordata; class Mammalia; order Artiodactyla; family Lipotidae; genus Lipotes; species Lipotes vexillifer. Next base: position 729,549 of record NW_006772915.1, on the reverse strand, counting down.
AGCCCAGAGATAAACCCACGCACCTATGGTCAACTAATCTATGACAAAGGAGGCAAGGATATACAATGGAGAAAAGACAGTCTCTTCAATAAGTGGTCCTGGGAAAACTGGACAGCTACATGTAAAAGAATGAAATTAGAACACTCCCTAACACCATACACAAAAATAAACTCAAAATGGATTAGAGACCTAAATATAAGACCGGACACTGTAAAACTTCTAGAGGAAAACATAGGAAGAGCACTCTTTGACATAAATCACAGCAAGATCTTTTATGATCCACCTTCTAGAGTAATGGAAACAAAAACAAAAATAAACAAATGGGACCTAATGAAACTTCAAAGCTTTTGCACAGCAAAGGAAACCATAAACAAGACGAAAAGACAACCCTCAGAATGGGAGAAAATATATGCAAATGAATCAACAGACAAAGGATTAATCTCCAAAATATATAAACAGCTCATGTGTCTCAGTATTAAAAAAACATACAACCCAATCCAAAAATGGGCAGAAGACCTAAATAGACATTTCTCCAAAGAAGACACACAGATGGCCAAGAAGCACATGAAAAGTTGCTCAACATCACTAATTATTAGAGAAATGCAAATCAAAACTACAATGAGGTATCAGCTCACACCAGTTAGAATGGGCATCATCAGAAAATCTACAAACAACAAATGCTGGAGAGGGTGTGGAGTAAAGGGAACCCTCTTTCACTGTTGGTGGGAATGTAAATTGATCCAGCCACTATGGAGAACAGTATGGAGGTTCCTTAAAAAACCAGAAACAGAATTAACCATATGATCCAGCAATCCCACTACTGGGCATATACCCAGAGAAAACCATAATTCAAAAAGACACATGCACCCCAATATTCATTGCAGTACTATTTACAATAGCCAGGACATGGAAACAACCTAAATGCCCATCAACAGACAAATGGATAAAGAAGATGTGGTACATATGTACAATGGAATATTACTCAGCCATAAAAAGGAACGAAATTGGGTCATTTGTTGAGACGTGGATGTATCTAGAGACTGTCATACAGAGTGAAGTAAGTCAGAAAGAGAAAAACAAATATCGTATATTAGCGCATGTATGTGGAACCTAGACAAATGGTACAGATGAAGAGGTTTGCAGGGCAGAAATTGAGACACAGATATAGAGAACAAATGTACAGACACCAAGTGGGGAGAGCCGCTGGGGTGGGGGGATGGTGATGTGATGAATTGGGTGATTGGGATTGACATGTATACACTGATGTGTATAAAATTGATGACTAATAAGAAACTGCTGTATAAAAAAATAAATTAAATTTAAAAAAAATTTTTAAATGTCAAGACAAAAAAAAAAGCTGCATTTACACAAGCACCATGTTTCACTATAATTACAATATATGAGGAGAGGGGCTGATGAGATGAAAAATGGAGCTGCTCAGGCACCCTCCAAACCCCAACTACTGAGACCTCTTTGCTTTGCTTTTCTTTCTTCCACTGGACTGCAAGTGTCTTACAGACAGAGGCTGTGTTCCTCAAGCAAATGCCTACTGCAGGGTCAAGCACAGTGCCAGCCGTAGAATACCTGCTTGACACAAAAAACACACTAGATTTATTAGAGCAGGTGATGCCTCTGGGACGCATCCAGTTAGCACAACGTCTTCTCGTCTATGCAAAACAAGTAAGCCCTCAGCACTCATTGCCTCGCTGCGTCTGACTGAAGCCAAGGATGTGACAGCCGGCCCCTCTCTTTAACAGGCTCCTACGACAGCTCCTGCCCTCCTTCTCCTTTAAGCTGCACTTTTACTTTTGAACCTGAATTTACCCAGAAAAACATAATGGGGTGACACCCAATCCAAAGGGGCAGCTCCTGGTGCCAGCCCTCAGTGGAGAGTCATGCCAATCACTTCACGTTGTTTTGCCAGCTGGGAAGAAATCCTTAATCAATTTCACCAGGAATCCACTCTCTGAGGGTGCCCTCTCGCCAGCAGTTGCCATCTCTTGTTGGAAACAGACAGCACATTGCCCCACCCGCCAGTACCACAGACGCTCCCCACACTGGGGTGGCACCTCGTCCCACCAGCTGGAGCCCCATCAGCCTCACTGACACAGCACCCTGCCTGGAAGACTAAAGCTCTCCGCGGAAACCAAAGGCTTCCGCAAGGGGCTTGGAGAGGCATCCGGGACTGTACCTACCCCTTCCAAACAAGAGAAAAGAGTGGCCGAGAAATGGACACCCTAGCACTCCTGTTTTCCTATTTAAATGTGAAGCCAGATTTTAACTTCTCCCTTGGCAACTCTGCATGGGACAAGAGAGACTAAGAAATATTCGTCTTATGCTGCATTAGACACTCATTCCCCCCCACCCCTTATTTCATAATAGCCTTAATCGTTTTTTTAACTCTTGAACCCAGGTTAGCCCACTTCCTGTGCAACTTTTTAAGGAATTCAAACCCTTTGCAGTAAAGAAAGGCAAGCATTCCCTGGAGCTTGATATTAGGAATGTTTCTAGATTGCTGGTTCAGAGCATGTACATTTGTTAATTTGCAACCTAAACACACCCCACGGCCTCATTTAACTCTGAGCGCTCGTGTGTGCACTGCAACTGCCTATGCCTGGTTCCAGCTTAATCAAGCACTTAATGAGTAACATTAATATTCGTTGTCTTCTCCATGGGAGCTGATGCTCATCAAGGTAAATAGCTACTGGCTGTCTCCACAGCCTGTGGTTAAGCTAAGAATCGTCTGTCTTCATCTAGACAGTGGACTGTTTGTCCCCCCAAGATGGAAAAACCCTGCTGGGTACTTTCCAAAGGTTTCATTTTAAAATGTTTCCACTTACAGATCTTTTAAAAATGCCAAGGGATTTGGAAGAGCAGTAAGAAATCTACTATCTGGGTGATAGTCATTCAGAGATTCTTGTAGGGTGCCTATTACATGCCAGGCAGTAAAATAAGTGCTAGGGATGTAATGATGACCCCAGGCGGTCCTGGTTACTGCCCTCAAGGCACATACAGTCTGATGGGAGAGGCCCAACTAGGTAAGGGTCATGCTAACCAGTGCATAACTGCAAAGTGAGATCAGTGTTAGGAAGGAAAGCATGCAGTGCTGGGAGAGCCATCCCTAAGGAGGTGAGGTTAGAGGTTAGAAAGATGGTAAAGGAAGAAATCTGTTGTTCACCAACCATTAGGGCTGGATCTCTCCCTCCCTCTCTCTCTCTCTCTCCACCCCCAACATCCAGTACAACTCCTCTATTTATAGATGAGGAAACTGAGGCCCAACAGAGCTAAAACTCTTGCCCAGGGTCAGAGCTAATTATAGAAACCAACGATCCCAATACCCAATCTCTTTCTGCTAAATCACATGGATTTTATTTATATCCCAGCTGTAGATTACCTCAATGCCAATAAAACACAGAATATTGAGTTAAAACCACACCCCTCAAGACCACAAGCATAAATAACGATCGCGTTTTAATGTAGATGATACCTTTTTATTTTGCAAATCCAAAGAGTTCTCATCGTATCAAAATCCAAGACAGCTTGTTTTCGGTAAGAACGCGAAGGCCATAACCCTGTTTGAAATGCACTAGCAAATTTCTCTAACCGTGCAATGCTAATTTAGGCGTGAGCTGTGTGTTCAGGCTGACTTCATGCCCCGGCTAGAGTTTCAGATTTGCACAGGGCGATTGGGTGGCTCTTTGCTGTTTCACTGCAAAGATCTTTCCCTGGACTCCGGAAGCCTCTGGGGAATTTACCGCGGCCGAAGTGGCCGTGTTCTCGCCAGTGTGTGCATGCGCGCTTCATGGTGAAACATTCTTTTGAAAAGCCCGTGAAAATCCACTCGCAATCCATGCGTGTGCATGTAAAATCGCAGAGCAAGGACCGGAAAGACCCGCAGCGGAGCACACCCTGACCCGAGGTTACTTCTGGGGAGCCGCAGTCATGGGGAGGGGATGTGATATGGTCTTCTTTTTACTCTAGATATGCCTGAGCTTTGTAAAATTGTACACAAGAACGTATTCGCGTATTACACTTTTAATACATTTATGTTCATTTTTTAAAAGAAAATTCTTAAACAAACAAACATCTCAGTACAACAAAGGTGCATCGCTGCAGAGAGCAGCAGCGTTTCTCGTGGATGTCACTGTCTATTCCAGAAACCTCAGAGTAACACCCCGCGCCCGCCCACCCTTGGACTATCATGGAACTGATGATGGAAACGTACTCTCCAGGACATACCAGCGGGAGATTAGGAAAGTTGGAGGCGCCTCGCGGGTCGCCGCACTTGCCTCCCGCGCCCCCCTAACCCTGCGTTTAGGGAAGTCTTGACTTTGCAGCTTGCTTACCCCACCGCCGCACTGGTGCTGATGCGTG
>NW_006772915.1:722357-725165 GCF_000442215.2 Lipotes vexillifer | reverse complement strand
CCAGCCTGCGCCCCGGGCGGCCGGCCCGCCCCTTCCCCTCCGCGCGCAAACGAACCTCTCGACGCCGCGCTCCGCGGCTGCCGGCTGGGGCCGGGCGAGGGAGGGGGCTAGCCCGAACAGCCCGACTCTGCAGTAGTCTCCCGAGCGCGGGCTGCGCCGCCCGAGCCGCTAGGCTGCGGAAGCACTAGCCGTTCGCTCACGGGCCGGCTCCTCCAGGCGCTCGCAGGCATGCAGCCCGGGAGCAGGCGGCGCGCCCCGGGCCGCTGCTGAGCCGGCCCGGGCGGCGGGGACCATCGCCTGCCGAACCCCTCCCACCTTGCCCCGGGGCCGACGAGCGGCGCCCCGGCACCCCCTCTTCGCCCGCAGCCCCGCCAGCGCCACCCACCGCGGGCTGCAGGGGCTCATGCAGCCGCCAAGGTAAGCGCGGGCCGGGAGCGAGACGGACCCGGCTCTCGACATCCCGGAGGCGCCGCCGCCACTTGTTCGGGGCACGACACCGCTGTGGTCCTCCCCAACCCTGCGTCTCATCTTGCCCAGATTTGGAGCTTTGCTGCGCCTCGATCCCTTTGGCTCTTGGCAGCAGTAAAGTTTTTGTGGTTTGGTATTTGCTCTTTTTTCCTAAAATGCTCTCCCCGGGCAGCCGGCAGCGCGCGTGGTTGGGCAGACCCGGCGAACGTCTGTACCACTGTGCGTGTGCTGGGAGCTCCCTTTCTCCCGCGCGGCCGTTGCAGTCGGCCCGCGGAGCCTGGGACTGAGCGGGCCACCCGGCTGTCCAGCCGTGAACCCCGTTGGCACGACTCTCTCGGCCCCCTCCTCCTGCTCTGCGCCCGGCTGCCTAACCAGCTGCAGAGTCGCGGCTGCCCCGGGGGGCGTCGACGCGGCGCACTGTCTGAGCTCGGGTCCGAGCGGTCCTTCGCCTGGGAGGGCAAGTGCGCAGGAAGGTGAGGGACTTGGGATGCGTGTTTAAGGGATAGGATCCCCGAGTGACCCTGACGTTCCCAAGTGGACAGGTGGGCCCGGCGGCCCGGGCACAGCGACGGCTGCGCGCGTGGCCCGAGCCGTGGCTCATCCCAGGGAACGAGTAGGGCAGGGGAACAGGTGTATTTAGGGGGAGGGCCGATGTGGGGGACGCTCGGATGCAATTCTTGATTTGCATCCTCTTAATGTAATTGCATAAGATTTTCTCGGAGGTAGAACCAGTTCCCGCAAGTTGAGTTTTTTTAATGGGAGCCTGCGGGCTGCTATTATGTGGTGTGGTTTCGGAAGGCGTTGGATTGTATTTATTTTATAAATCGGATGTCTTGCAATCGGATTAGGGGAAATCGCGCCATCTAGCGGAAATGGTACGCTGCGCGTTTCCTTTAGGCCGAGAAGTTGGAGGTTCTCAAAGTAGGAGATTCCGGCGCGTGGCGTGGAGGCAGGAACCAGCGGGCGGGTCCTGGGATGAGTATTTCTAGGTATATTTACAGTGCGGCTGAGCGGGAGCTCAGCGACGCCCCCAGCTCCGCACGCCAAGCTCAAGGGCCAGAATTGCAGCTCGTACTGAGTGGCAGGTTGTCACCTCCAGGAGATCGTCACCTTCTTCTGGCTTGAGGGTCCTCTAGCAAGAACATAACGTAAAATGTTGCCCGCCGGTGAGTCTGTGCCTGTTCTCTGGGCATCTGTCCCAGAAATCGGAAAAACCTATGCACGGACCGTGGTCTTCTCCCGTGTATCACAGATGAGTGATTTTTCAGGCGAATCTTGAGCCATAACCCCTAGAAAAGAGATTGGCTGGGCTCTAAAGGGCAGCTGAAGGAGAGAATTGAGAAAGAGTCTGGTGCAGATCTGTACAGGAAAGGTATAATATACCAAAATGGCATTTTTTTTTTACACAAAGAAGAGGCTTCCTGCTGTTCCACTACCACAGCGAGTGACAAGCAGGCCTCCTTTATGAGAGGGACATGATCTCCAGTTAGCAGCTGGGGCAGACTTTGCTGGACAGCAAGCGGAGCCAACAAAGACTGTGGGTGGGGCTCCCTGTCCTTGGTGCCTGGTTTTTGCTGCCACCTTCCAGGCCAGATGATATTAGCACTGAGCTGGACTCTCCCTGTTCTGAAGTGTAGTCTGCTTCCTTGTAGAGCAGTGTGGTGTTCTCCTTGTGGGGAGGACCCTTGCCCCCTTAAGATCCTCCGAGCTGTGGTGGTGGTGAGGGAGGTCTCAGCCTCCTTTTTTCAATAGCCCTGCTCCCATCATTTCCCTCCCAGGTGACAGGTGCTTATGCTCTGAATAGACATATGGAGTGGTGGGTGGCTTATCTGCTTACTCCCCACACTATCTCAAACCGCCTCGCCGTTTGCAGGTGTTTATTTAATAACTAGATTTATGACAAAGAGGGTCTTGCAGTAACCTGGCATCTTATTCAAATAGGGCTTCTCTGACCTTTGCTAAGAAACCTCTGTCTGCTTTCTTTCCTTACAAGCCTCTCCAAGGCGTGACTCGCTCCCTCCCCAGTGGGTGTAATAATACAGAATGGAGGATGAAAAGCTCCTGGTTAATATGACCCTTGACTTGGCTCTTCAACCGCCCTGTGGGAGCCCAATACAGGAATTCTTAGATGAGGAGACGCAAAATAAAATGAATAGGTACTGAGCATTCCTAACATTGGGACAGGGAGTTTTTCAAGTCACTCTCACAATGATGCTCGCTGCTTCTAGGAAGCAGGCAGGAAGAGGTGCTGGCACTTGCACTTCTCAGAAGAGGAAACTGATGCCCGGAGAGGTGCAGAGGAATAGCCAAGGTTCTGTGAGTTTAAAGTGCTTTTTTCCC
>NW_006772915.1:714262-722111 GCF_000442215.2 Lipotes vexillifer | reverse complement strand
TTCCCTACAGCCTTGCTACCAAATGAACTAAACTCAAGCACTTGGTTTTACCAAGTATGGTCCCCAAATAGGGCATGCCATAGGAGATATGTTCACCTATCTCTCCAGAAGCCTGCCATCCAGAAAAAGAGACAGGATATACCCAAATGAAACTGATCATAAACAAAGTTCAGGCTTATTGGAATCTGTTATTTCTGTGAAACAAGGAGGCACTCCTACTTAAAGATCACTGTTCTAGAACTTGACTTACAACATCCCAAGTGTAAGTTCAAGCCACGTTTACGTGTCTGCAGTGTTCCTGTGGCTCTCTGGAGAATGGCTTTGCTTTTCAAACAACAGTCATTGTTTATTCATTCAGCAAACATAACATAGACTTAACTCGAAGGAGACCCAGGCTTTCTCACCTGTGGTATCCAGCCCCATTCAGATGACAGGCTTCTCTTTTTCTTATTTTGACCGAATGACACCACAATTTCAGCTTCCCTTCCCTTAGCAACAGAGCTCTGAAGAGCAATGAACAGGGCAATGGAAAAAAAGAAGAACTGTCTTGCCCAAGTGTGCAGACAAGGTCAGGCAGAGGTCAGTTTCCTTGGTGACAAATGAACATCTTTTAAAACGATGCCAGTTTCTTAGCCAGGTCTGACCTATGAGTAGGAAATGCTGTATCACACTAGAGCTCTGGGTCAGGAGGCAAGAATACCCACTGAGGTGTGAAACTTCATAATCTGTGGGCAAGAGGAAGAAGAAATTTTGAGATTTGGGCAGAAATGGGAAAAAATGCTAAATGCAAGTATCTTTTATAGCCCCATTTGAAAGATTTAAAGTCACTGCTACTTGACAAACATAAATGCGCATTGTGTACCTTATAAAATTATTATTTCCAGATTACTACTGTAAAAAATTAAAGTGTAGCAGGCACTGTTTTTGTGGAAAATAATGACAAAATTGCCGGTTGAGTTTACTTCTCATTTTTCAACTGTTTGTTTAAAGCAACATTCCAAGATGGAGAACTTTCAGGAATCAGGACTCTGGATTTGCCAGAGTCTGAAAATCTGGCAGAAACTTGAAAACAAAAGATTCTGTCAACAATCTGGTAAAACAAGACCAATTCTTACAGATTCTGTGTCCTCCACAGGGCATAACAGAGATGAGTGGATATGAGTACCAGTGCCCTAAAGCTTGTTGATTGATATCTCACTAGGGTATCATTTAGTAGTTACCATCTGATGTGGTTTCCACTTCTGTTTTATTTTTTTGTCTTTGGAGATGCTCAGAGCTCAAGGTCTCTGCAGCAGCTTGCCCTGGCTGACAACAACGATCTGTCCTGGTTCCTGATGATACCCACTCTACATCTGCCCTTGTGAACAGAGATATTCTCCCTCAGTCCTCAGCAAGAGGCTCGGTACCATTACTTATTCTTTTTTTTTTTAATTGAAGTGTAGTTGACATACCACGTTATATAAGTTACAGGTGTACAGTATACTGATTCACGGTGTTTAAAGGTTTTACTGCATTTATAGTTCCTATAAAATATTGGCTATATTCCCCATGTTGTACAATATATCCTTGTAGCTTATTTTATACATAATAGTTGACATGTCTTAATCCCCTACGCCTGTATTGCCCCTCCCCACTTCCCTCTCCCCTCTGGTAACCACTCGTTTGCTCTCTATATCTGGGAGTCTACTTCTTTTTTGTTATATTCACTAATTTGTTGTGTTTTTTAGATTCCACATATAGGTGATAACGTACAGTATTTGTTCTTTGCTGTCTGACTTATTTCACTTAGCACAATGCCCTCCAAGTGCATCCATGTTGCTGCAAATGGCAAAATTCCATTCTTTTTTATGACTGAGTAGTATTCCAGCATGTATATATATCACATCTATGGTTGCTTCCAATTTACAGTTGTAAATTGTAAATAATGCTGCTATGAACATGGGGATGCGTGTATCTTTTAGAATCAGTGTTTTTGTTTTTTTTTTTCAAGTATATGCCCAGGAGTGGAATTGCTGGGTCATATGGTGGTTGAATCTTTAGTTTTTTGAGAAATCTCCCCTTACTTCTTCTTAGCACACTTATTCTTCTTGAAGGTGGATGCAAACAATTTTTCATCCTCTTTAGGAGTTTTCTCCTTGATGACTTCTTTAAACGAGACCAGGTGGAAACATAGGAACACACAAAGACTGACCCATGATGGCTTCCTAAACATCCGTCATGGTATAAGCCTTGTCGGTTACAGTGTGGACACTCCACCTGAGAATTCAGTCTCCTGACAGACTTTTTAATACATTTCCCAATTGGTCTGGACCACAGTGTGTATTTTCCTCCGGGTTCGCTATTTAAAATCCATGATATCTAGTTGTTCAAGGTGCTTTCACCGTTTTATCCTCTTCATCAAAGTCCAATCCACTTGTGAGACTACCACACCTTCCTGGTTACCCCTTGCAGGGATGCATTTACCTGGCTGTCAAAGAGGCTAGCTCAGGAAACATCTGCTGGGCCATCGCAGTGACTTGGAAATTTGCTGCCAGTGTGCATTTTCGGCACCAGAATAGAATAGAATAAAATAGAATAGATGACTCTTACAAGAACAAGCCCCTCGGACTGCTCAGGGTGCAGCTAAGCTACCGCATGGTATTGCTGCCTCTGCATCCATTTTGTTTGGCCAAGTGGCCTGTGAGGACCTTAAATTGACACCAGCCCCCTCATGCAAGTGCATGCGCTAGGTAGCAGCCAGCCCTCGTGACCCACAGTCTCCCCTCCTCCCCAGGGCCTACCCCTTGTGCACCCGTCAGCTAAGATCCCCATCAGGCTCACCGAAAGCTCACTCTTTTGGTTTGAATTGACCTATCTGGCCTTAGCTCAGGAACCCCAAAGCACTCTGCCCACAGATCCTAATCAAGACATGTGCCCCAGGGCTTCCCTGGTGGGAAGAGAGTCCGCCTGCCGATTCAGGGGACACGGGTTCGTGCCCCGGTCTGGGAAGATCCCACATGCCGCGGAGCGGCTGGGCCCATGAGCCATGGCCGCTGAGCCTCTGCGTCCGGAGCCTGTGCTCCGCAACGGGAGAGGCCACAACAGTGAGAGGCCCGCGTACCGCAAAAAAAAAAAAAAAAAAAAAAGACATGTGCCCCAGGTCCTGTTTTCTGTTTTCACTGGGCCTTGACTTCCCCATGTGCCCCCTAGAAGTGCACCAGGTACTTCCTCCAGGACCTGTGAGTAATGAACTTCCCTATTTCAGTTTCTCTCTTGGTCTGTAGTTGAACCCTGGCTCACCATCCAGCACCTTGTGCTCCACTTGACAAGTGTGAATGTGACAGATTCATCACAGAAGAGCACGTGGAAATGCATATTTCATTCACAGAATCGAAAAAACTACCAGCTTTCTTCAAAACAATTGGTACCTTGAAAAGGATAAGAATTAATTGGAAAGAATAAGAATTAATGTTTGTTTGGAAGTTTGGGTATATAACTTTCATTTACATTTAATTTAATATCCTTCATGGAAAGAGGTAGAATATAAATAATAAATAGATTTTTAATACAATTGCACTTTCTCAGATGGGCTTCCATTTATGCAAGCAAAAAGAAATGTAGAGCTTATGGGTGTTCCCTGGTGGTCTTGTGGTTAGGATTCGGGGCTTTCACTGCCATGGTCTGGGTTCAGTCCCTGGTCGGGGAACTGAGATCCCGCAAGCTGTGTGGTATGGCCAAAATAAAAAATAGAGAGAGAGAGAGCTTTGAGTGCAGGCTCACCTGTAGACGTGACGAGGCTCATGAGGGCTTCCCCTCACAGGTCCAGACCTGCTAATAACCCCTCACTCCTAAGGTTGGTAGGGCATTCTGCCCCAGAACAAGGGATTCGTGGGAGTTTAATTTGTGTTGTTTTACATCAGTCAGTGCAGCTAAAATAGTTTGAAATTCAAATTTCAGAATACTGATTTCAAAGTGCTTCCCTTACTATCCTGAGGCATACTTGGTTTTGTATCCTTGGGTATCTCAAGATCATATGGTAAGGAAAAGCTAGATGCCACCCTCTTCAGTGCTGTGAGGGTTTTACATTGCTTTTATTTTTCTCTGCTGAGAGCATTTTGAGAAAGGAGATCCCTTAACTCCAAGCATCTGATTTCTTCATGAGCAAATGGATGCTATTGGCAGAGTCTACTGATTTCAGGGGTTCATTGCTAGGGAGCATACTGCTCCCTACATACACACACCTGGGCCAAGAGTCAATGAGGGCAAAGCAAACCCAAGCCAAAACGGCACCCAAACCAAGATGGCACCCAAGTCCTCCCTTTCTGGGTCAATGACCAATCTCTAGAGGTGGAAGCCCATCTGGCTTTGAATTTAATTAAGACATGCTCTGAATAGCTTGAGGTCTGAACGGACTGCGATGAATTGATACTGTAGATAGATTTACCTAAACATCTTGTTGTATTATATTTACCTGTCACTCAGAGGCTATTAAGTCAGGTAAGCACTCTATGAAACCTCGACGTAAAGATACCATTTAACATCCAAAAGAAAGAAGAATTCTATAAGTATTTCAACTTCATAAGTTTTTAGGGGGGTAGGGGAGATGGTTCAGGAAAATTTTTCTTTCCTTAAAACATTTTAATATTTTTGTTTGCTTATGGAAAACAGTGTTTCTCTAAACATGCTCACATCTCTAATGAATGACCCATCATTATACATATGGAGCATAACAGGAAAAAGTAAACCCGGTGAAGATGAGAAGTAGCTGTGATTTGGTGGGAAATACACTGGACTTGGCATCACAAGGCCTGGTTTTGAGCCTCTCCCTGCCATTTATATTCTTGGTGACCTTGGACAAGTCACATAATCTCCCTGAGGCTCAGTCTCCTCATTTTGAAATGGAGACAGCTGTGCCCATCCCATAGGTGAGACCACCCTACAGTTACGTGGGAGACTTTGTCTTATAGTGGTTGATCAACAAAACTTGAGTATAACTGATCATGCACTTAGAACCCACCCAGAAGTCAAGGTTATCTAAAAGTCCTTGGGCACGAATTCGAAAAGATACGTGCACCCCAGTATTCATAGCAGCGCTACTTAAAATTGCCAAGATGTGGAAGCAACCTAAGTGTCCATCAACAGATGAATGCATAGAGAAGACATGTCATATAGATAGATAGATAGATAGATAGATAGATTAGATGTAGATAGATAGATAGATACACACACACACTGACATATACATACACACAATGGAATATTAGTCGGCCATAAACAAAGAATGGAATTTTGTCATTTACAGCAACATGGATGGAGTTGGAGGGCATTGTGCTAAGTGAAATACGTCAGACAGAGAAAGACAAGTACTGTATGATATCACTTATATGTGGAATTTAAAAAAATACAACAAACTAGTGAATATAACAAAATAAAAGGAAGCAGGCTCAAAGGTATAGAGAACAAACCTGTGGTTACCAGTGGGGAGGGGCTGGCAATACAGAGCTGGTGGAGTGGGAGATACGAACTATCGGGTGTAAGATAGGCTACAAGGATGTATTGTACAACATGGGGAATATAGCCAATATTTTGCAATAATTGTAAACGGAGTGTAACCTTTAAAAATTGTATTAATAATTTTTAATTTTTTTACATTTAAAAAATAAAATAAGTCCTTGGGGAACGCTACAGATTTCCCCACCGTCCCCACGCATACAAAGGCTCTAGCAGAATCAGGTACATAGTAGATACTTTGTTACAATCAAAACAATGGTTCTTATCCATGATATAAAACTAACATTGGCAACCACTTCTCAACACTTACTCTATGCCAGGCATCTGCTCTAAATTTTCTATTATTGTGTTAACTCATTTAATCCTCACAATAATCCTCTGAGGGAGCCAGAGTATATCCCCATTTTTCAGATGAGATAACTGAGGTTTAGACAGTCTGTTCAGACTGCATGTTCTTGGCCAGCATGCCATATTGCCTCTGCAATGTAAAAGTGCAGACATTCCCTCAGCCTCCCAACAAATTGAAAAAAAGAATACCATCGTGGTAGACGATAATGTCACATAAGCAACACATTTGTTCTTTCTCTATTGGCACCCTTCCCCACCGCCCATCAGCTGGGGATCTTCTTTATTTCAGCTTTGCATTAGCCATTCTAAACAATTTTGAATTTGATGAATAACTTGGTCCTCTGTTCCTATTGCTAAATGTCTGTGGTATTTGTGCTCGGCACCGACTTGTTCATTAATCCAAATACTGCGGCCTTCTGCTGGTTGGGAGAGAGACGCAGACTCGCTGATCAATTCAAATAGTTGCCATTTGGTGGATAAATGGGTCCAAGCTGGTTCTTCTCCCAAGAACTTACTGGAATGGGGAGAAGTAGGCACTGGGTGGCCTGTCCTCCCTTACAGGAACCTGGTGCACCTCAGTATGGGTACCCAGAAGTTGCTTTAAAACAAGAGGTTACTAAATGTTTACAAGGTGTGGTTTCAGGTATACAGTAGTATTGCTGGGTATGACTGCTGAAGAATTTCATGCTGATACTAAAATATAGAAGTGTCACTTTTCAAATAACATTTCCTACTTGCTCAGCAACATTTCGCTTGGGAGAACCCAGAAATGTTCCAGATGAGGCCCCAGGATGGGTCCTCAGAGTCAGGTATGGGCAAGGCCAGTTAGTTACAAAGCCAACGCTAGTTCGCTGAATTCCTAGAGATACCAGACCGTGAAGCTGGGAGACGCCCCCCCCCCCCCCCCCCTGCGTCGGCAGGGGGGGGCCCCCCCCCCCCCCCCACCCGCCGGGGGGCGGTGGGCAGCCAGGCCACGATTCTGCAGATTGAGAAGCTGCGGGTCCAGAGGTAGGCAAGGACAGGGACCACACAGCTAGAGGTAGAGCTGCTCCAGATCCCGGGTCTCTCTCTTTCCCCACATCCACTGCAGTGTCTAAAAACTCTCAATGTCAACATGGACAATGAAGCAATTCACAAATACTGGGCTTTGTAGGCAGAAGAATTTGCAACTGGAGACCAGCTAGTAGGTGTGCCCTGGAGTCGCAGACAAGAGCTCAAGAGGAAAGTGAGGAAGACTTTCATACATGAAACTCCAGCTATGTACTAGCTTATAATCCCAGTTAGCAAGAAAGGGGACAGGTATCAAAAGAATAAATGAGGCTGCCCCAGGAGCTTACTGAGAATCTCAGAGGTCAAGAAGGAGAGGTGCGAAGGACGGAAGGAGGGGCTTAAATTATGGAAATGTGACCTCAGAAACTGTTAGCATGTCATCAGGAGGGCTCCAACCCAGCCTGCGCTGAGGCTGGGGGACCTTAGAGGGAGTCCTTCCTTCTGTTCTGAGTAAGAGGATGAGTACAGAGATGCATGAGGGTCAGTGGAGGCAGAGAGAAGACCAAACATGCCCATGCCTGGGAGGGAGTTAGTGAGCTCATCAGAGGTGGTGTGACAGCTGGGAGTCACCCAGACTCCCACTCTGCCACCAAGTGCCCAAACCCCACTTTGCCGCCAAGCCAGCTGGGTGACCTCAGGCAGGTTACTTGCCTTCTGTAGTGTAAGTTGGGGTAAATGAGGGTTGTCTGACTTCTTGATGAGAGAAGAGAGAACACCTGTTTCCGAATGAGAATTGAAGTCCAGGAAGAGAAGAGGATGTAGTTTTAAAAGGCATCTGGCGGGGCTTCCCTGGTGGCGCAGTGGTTGGGGGTCCGCCTGCCGGTGCGGGGGACGTGGGTTCGTGCCCCGGTCCGGGAGGATCCCACATGCCGCGGAGCGGCTGGGCCCGTGGGCCATGGCCGCTGGGCCTGCGCGTCCGGAGCCTGTGCTCCGCGGCGGGAGAGGCCACAGCAGTGAGAGG
>NW_006772915.1:712697-714156 GCF_000442215.2 Lipotes vexillifer | reverse complement strand
TGCCGCAAAAAAAAAAAAAAAGGCATCTGGCATTCCTCATATGGACTATTTTATTTTATTTATTTATTTTTATTTATTTATTATTTTTTTAAGTGAAATATAGTTGATGTATGATATTATGTGTTACAGGTGTACAATATAGGGATTCACAATTTTTACAAGTTATACCCCATTTATTGTTATTACAAAAGACTGACTGTATCCCCCTTGTTGTACAGTATATCCTTGTAGCTTATTTTATACTTAATAGTTTGCACTTCTTAATCCCCTACCCCTATATTTCCTCCCCACCCTTCCCTCTCCTCACTGGTGACCCCTAGTTCTCTGTACCTTTGAGTCCGCTTCTTTTTTCACATGGACTGTTTTATATTTAAGTCTATCTCTACATACGTACATCCCCTTTGGCTGGGGAACTCAATTCTTCTTGGAGTCCTCAGCTCCTGACATAATGGAGGGACTCATAGGGCTGTTTCACTGAGAGTCAGAATAAAAAGGGAAATACCCACTGGGGAGGGAGCAGTTGAGGGCTTGCTAATACTTTTTGGTAAAATGATAGCTAGCTACATAGACAAATAGGTTGATTGATTGATTGATTGATTTTTATGTGTGCTTATGTGCATATGGAAATATCTAGAAAGATGCACATGAAACTGTTGATAGTTATGGCCTCCAGGGATAGTCACCTGATTTCATTTAACAGGAAATTGATTTTTGAACATGTGTGTATATTACTGTTTCAATTGCTTGAAATAAATTTGATGTTAGTTCGAAGGAAATGGAAAGTCCAGAAAATTTGTTCTCCTAACATTTTCTTTTTTTAAAAAAATCCCTTTTATATCTTTCCAGCATCATGAATATGCCCATGCCTACCAAGCAGGGGTGTGTTTCTGGAAGCTTCTGAGGTGGACATTCCATGCTGATGTCCCATGCCAACCTGGTCCTCCAAAGTGGACTCCTGAGCAGGGATGTTGCTACCCCACGGAGCAGTCTGATGTGATTTGTCCACAAGGTGGAATTTTGACAGATGTGTACCAGACAGTATGAGGCCAATGGTGATGCAGTTGTCACCAGATCTGGTACTAATGAAGTCTTGCTTTGCAGTCAGTGGTCCAGTTCATTAAATAAGCTACTGACAAAGACCCCCCCCCCCCCCCGCCATTCTAAAAGATTCTTCAGCCTGGTAAAGTCCCGAGTTAATTTGCGGCAACAGGGATGGGGAATAAACGTGGGGCTCCTGAGACACCACACAATCACCCCTCTCAGAGTCCTCAGAACTAGAATTATTTGTCTCCACATCTGCCTGTGCCCCTGGGCTTCCTGGGGTTGGGGGCCGAACTATCTGCTGCTTATCCGAAAACTCCCAAAACCCACTTAGAGCCTAATACTCAGTGAATACTTGTTGAATGACTGAAACAGAAAAACAAATAAAAAGAATCTGCCTTCATGTGCTAGTGGGGCC
>NW_006772915.1:708822-712687 GCF_000442215.2 Lipotes vexillifer | reverse complement strand
GGGGGGGGAGGTTGGTGGGGGGTGGATCTTAGTAACCTGATCACAGACATTAAAAGACATGTCCAAGAGCAAATAAAATCTGCTAATGTTTTAAATCCATTGAGAGAGTTCAAAGAGAAAGTGACATATTTCTTCAGTTTCTGAAGAGAGCTGTTGGAATGTCAGGGAAATGTGTGTTTCAAAAAACCATTAAAATATTGGAATAAAATCTGTATGCTTTAATTACTAAGAATAAGCGTCCCTCAGGGTGAGGGACAGAGCTCATGAGCCAAGTAGTGTGCACACACAGAGAAAGTAAACCTACAGCAAACAAACAAACAAACAAAACCAAGATAAGCCAAAGTGGGAACACACTGGAAGGCTTTCCGAAATCAACAGTAAAGAGGTTCCTTGATGCCAGAGTAAGGACAGTGAGACCCAAAAATGCTTTGGAAGAAGAGAAGCAGGGAGATTCCTAAATTGTCATGGAAACAAATAGGTCAAGGACAGCCTGTGGCCCTCTACCCCAGGAACGTCTGGAGAGAAGGGAGCAATGGCAATTAAAAATGGCAGTCATATCCTTGTGGCCAAAATATGCAACTTTCCTTCCACACCTGGCCTGCACCCAAGGGCGTACATGCTGGGCCCCCTGCCCACAAAGGAAACCCACCTATCCAGGAAGGGTCACTTTTAATAACCACTTTGTGGAATAGATACTAAAAAAGTAGTAACAGCAAGCATTTTGTAAAGTCCCAATTAACTGGCCAAAGCACAACACGCTTTCTGAAAAGAGAACATGAAACTGGACCAATCTATTAGCATTCCTTGAGGAGGTAGAAACAGGTCTGGAGAAACCCAGAGATGAATTATGTTTAAACGTTCAAAATTCCTTCTGACAAAGTTCCACCCCAAAGGTCATTTCCAATAGTAAATTCCTCCAAAACATAAAGGGAAATCTCCATGGATCGGAATTGTCCTTAGAGACAGGAAACAAAAAGAGGATAAACAGGTACTTTTCTAGATGAAGAATTATAAACAGTGGGGATCCCCAAGGATCACTGGTGCTCCCAGACTTTGTTTAAATGTCCATAGATCATCTGGAGGAATGACTGGTTCCAGGCCTGCAGATGAAATGGTTCCAGGCTCTCCAGAGAGATGGCAAACAAATGGTGATTAACTGCAGGACCAGTTTATGAGTTTGCAAGAAGATGCATATTAAGCTTTTGCAGGGGCAAGCCTCAGTTAATACATTTAGGAAAATAACCCAAATTACAAAAATAACGGACTGTGTCCAGTCTGTTTATAGCCCCCAAGGGATCTTGGGGGTCTTTGCAAAATGTTTGTTTGCCCAAGACTGTGCAGGACCAAGCGTTCAGAAATGGTATTGGAAACTAAGCCAAAAATAGTCTTCTCCCTGGGCTCTACCCAAACCTGGCAGTTTTATGACCTTCTCCTAGAGAAAAATATCTCAGAACCGTAGAAAGGTGAGTACTCACCCAGGCAGAAGGCTCTCCTGAGAAGCTGGGCTGCTTTGTTCTTTAAGGACGTCAGTGTGGAAAGATGAAGCCAGAAAGATGATAATGATCAAAGTCTATAAAACCTTAAAGGTTATGCAGAGATTGACCAGCTCTGGTTCATCAAATCTGAGATGGACAGACCCAGTGTAGCCCTTGAAGTTTGAAAGAGGATTTTGAGGGACACTTTACAAAGAAGCATTGGGTCCCACTCTGAGTTGTAAAGTGAAGCAACTGAGTTCCTCAAAATGTGGTATAGGGCAAATTTTTTTCAAAGGTGGGGAGTGGAGGGGATGGGAGTAGGCTCAAGAAATTTTGCCAGTAAATGGATGATGGATTAAGAGCCATCAACAACACATCCCTGCACTTCTGAGGATGGCTAAAATACTTCTTGGGACCAGTTGGACCTTAGCTTCCTCCTGACTGGTCAAGAATCTGTGCATAGATTTGAGAGGAACCAAAATCAAACCAGTTTCAGCAAAACAAGGACTTTGTTGGCTCCCATAGCTGGAGCAGGTCCTCGTGGAGCTCCGAGGAGCTAAGAAGGAGCTTCAGGGAGAATCATGTGCTGAAGAGTGGCATGGGGATGGTTAGCCCTGAAAATCGCCATCAGTCCCTGAAAAGCTCACCAGACACAATGCAATTTTAGTATAAACAGTATGCCAACTCTGCAAACACAGCTTCAACCCACAACATTCATCAATACTCACCTTCCTGTCAGATTACTATCCCCAGACCCATCCTATGGAGGAATCAGAGATCAGAACTGGGAGCTCCCTCATGGCAACAGTCTCAGGACAGATTCTGATTGGTCATCTTGGGTCATGTGCCAGTCACTGCTTTAATGAAATCAATTATTAGGTTCTCTGTCTTGCCTGGACTTTAAGTCCAAGAGGATGAACTGATTGACTCATCGTGGGTCTTATGTGCACCCACGGTTGGTGGAGGGTGATGGAACTTAGAACCTACAAGTCCCTACACATTAGTCACCCAGGAGAGCTGACTAAAAATGCTGATACCCAAGGCTCTACCTCCCAAGATTCAGATTCAGCTGCTCCAAGTGGGGCCTGGGCATTTGTATTATTGTTAAATCCCCCATGATGATCTCCCAAAAGAATAAACCCCTCTCCTTTGTGAGGCCTTGGGTGGGGCTCCCAAGTGCTAAAAATGCACACCCTAGCAGAGCATGTGCTGGCCTTTCCCAGGCTTTCCCAGGCTCCTGCTTTCTCTTTCTGCAGCCTCACCTCTTTCTCCTATAGCCATCCTCAAGCTTTTCCAGCTCCTCAGGCAAGCCACACCTTGGTACATGGTTTCTTCAGTGTTCCTTCTACCTGGAAGCCCTGCCCTCTGCCTCCTCCCTTGCCCACCACCTTCCCCTGGCACATTCCCAACTGGGAAAACTTACCTTCCCACGCTGCACCCCGGGCTGGGCTGGAGGCCCCTGGCGCCCGTGTTCTGTGCCTCCCCGACAGCATCTGTGTTATGCCTTATTGAAAGTGATTGTTAAGTTATCTGTCTTGACTTTAAGCCCAGTGTGGACTTGCACCATTGGAATGAAAGGCACATACAGCCCGTCAGGGGTGGGGTTCGGTGTGCTTGGCTCTGCCGTTTATTAGCTGGTAATTGAGTACTTAAACTCACTCAGCCTCAGTTTCTTCATCTGCAAAATGGGGATAGTAATAGAACCCACCTTAGCTTAAAGTGTCTAGAAATGTAAAGCACTTAGCCAGCACCTGACATAATGTAAGAGCACACTGAAACATGAGCCATTATTACTATCATTCTTAGTGAAAATGAATCCTTGAAGATACCTCGCAAGATACAGCACCCTTTCGGTAAAGCCCTCCCCAGGTAGTTAGTTGTTCACTCCTCACCTCTGTTTTACCCCTCACCTTCCTCTAATATCTGTTTCTACTAGCAGTTCAAAGATAGGAGTTGTCTTATTGATTTCTTTATACCCCAGGGACTAGCATGTACTAGTCCTAAATATGTATTTATTGACTGATGACTCAGGCCCTGCATTTGAGAACACCCTGTTCATACCCAGAGGCAGGAGAAGCCAGACTCCTTCCCCACCGCTGCCCCTGAGAGGGCTTCAACCTTATGTAAACCTCGCCTTTCAGAAGCTCCCTGCCCCTTCATCACACAACCCCACCCCCCAAAAATGGAGAGGGAGAGATGGGGGGGCGAGGGTTCAGTGGTGGGGCTTCCACAGCCAGGACTGGCGGAAAGGGAACAGGAGCATGATGAAAAGGTCTCTGCCCCTCCGCCCAGGCTGCATCCAGGGGAAAACGCATAAGTGGTGAGACTCTATAATGAGAGCTGTCAGTCTGAAGTCAATTACACTTTTTTTTTTTTTTTTTTTTTTTTTT
>NW_006772915.1:657645-708812 GCF_000442215.2 Lipotes vexillifer | reverse complement strand
CGGTACGCGGGCCTCTCACTGTTGTGGCCTCTCCCGTTGCGGAGCACAGGCTCCGGACGCGCAGGCTCAGCGGCCATGGCTCAGCGGCCCAGCCGCTCCACGGCATGTGGGATCTTCCCGGACTGGGACACGAACCCCTGTCCCCTGCATCAGCCGGTGGACTCTCAACCACTGCGCCACCAGGGAAGCCCTGAAGTCAACTACACTTTGATTTAAGTGAGTTTCTATGGCAAATAGAGTGCTGAGTTCCAAAACCCAACATTTCAAGAATTTCTTATTTTTGCAAAGATTTGAGGAGCTGTCAATAAGCTGGTTGGTTTGGCCGGTATAGACAGATTCCTCAAGGTCAACACAACCTCATATTGCTCTATTTGTGGCTGGATTTCTCTTCTTAGTCTAAACTGTGTAAAAGCCAAATCTCTACTTCTGTGATGTCCAAATTCAGCCTCACACATTTCTCCTCTGAGAAGGAAGCCCTTTTCGTCCCTTTCCCAAATGATTTGCTTATGCCGTAGGAACTGGATCTCCTCCCAAAATGACAGCCAGTCCCCTGGCCGGAAGACTGGGGAGCTCCCATGGCCCAGTGCCCCTCCCAGATTGTGCAGGCACACCTCGTTTTATTGTGCTTTGTAGATACTGCTTTTTTTTTTTTTTTTTTTTTTTTTTTTTTAATTGAAGGCCTGTGGCAACCCTGTATCCAGTAAGTTTATCCATGCCATTTTCCCAACAGCATTTGCTCACTTTGTATCTCTGTGTCACATTTGGGTAATTCTCTCAATATTTCAAACTTTTTCTTTATTGTTCTGTCTGTTATGTGATCAGTGATCTTTGATGTTACTCTTGCAAAATGATTCCAGCTCGCTGAAGGCTCAGATGATGGTTAGCATTTTTTAGCAATAAAGTTTTTTAAATTAAGGTATGTATACTGTTTTTTAGACATAATGTTATTGCACACTTAACAGACTACGGTATAGTGTAAACATAACTTTGACGCGGCATGTGGGATCTTCCCGGACCGGGGCACGAACCCATGTCCCCCGCATCGGCAGGCGGACTCTCAACCACTGCGCCACCAGGGAAGCCCCATGAGACCCACATTTTTGAGGGAAATACGGTGGCACCCCAAACTGTAAAGCCAGCAGTAGCCATCACGGCATTTTGCCCTAAGGAAACAACAGCTTGTTTTTGCCCCATGGTACGGTGCTTGAGGCATTAGTCCCCTTTCGTACTTGTTTTGTAGAAGCCAGATTCAGAAGTATTACTGCTTTGGGTTCCATCTACAAACCTAGGGTCCTCTTCCCCTACCCCAAAGCTTTCTCCTTCAGAGCTTCACTCCCCTCCCAGCAGGCAGAGTCCTAAATGCAGACGCAGCCCTGCAGCCTCTGTGGCCTTCAGCAAGTGAGGACTGCCATAGTGCTTAAAAGAAACATCTAAATTGGATAAAAACTCAGAATTTTTTCCAAAGAACCAGATGAGTTGGCTTGGAAGTGAGGTGAGCGGGGCCAAAGGAGCAATTGGTTTGACTAAAAACACTTGCTCTGGCGTATTTGTGTTCCATCCAAAAGATGCTTCTCAGGGGAAGTGGCCAGTCTTAAATATCCCAACAGCGGCAGGAGAGCTGCGGGGCCTAGGGAATCTTGGGGAGGAGACATTTTGCTCCTGGAAAAATAAGTGACAAAGTTAAAGGAAGTCACCACCCTGATGCTCCCCCAAGAGCGGCCTTGGTGGCCTTGCCCTGGCAGCGCCGAGCGTCCAGGCCCTGCGCACCGCGGGGCCCGCTGCATCCACCCCTCCTGGGGCGGCAGCTGCCCTGCCGCCTCCGTCAGGCTCGCAGGCCCCCGACTCCGGAGCGCGGCCAGTACGAGTCCTGGGGCAGCAGCGAGGTGCCTGGAGGGGATGCTGGAGGTGGCCGGGGGGGGGGGTGGCCCGGGGCCAAGGGAGGGGGGGGAGGTAGGGAGGGAGCCTCGAGGTGCTTTAGTGGCCGACATCCATTGGGCCATCCCGCCCAACCCCGGACAACTCGGAAGCGGATTTTTCAGCCTCCTGCACTGGGGACACATCTGAGTGAGAGCAATGAGTCGGGGTGTCGGTGGCGTCTTCGGGACAGCAGTCTAGTTGTAAAGGGATCCTGGGGTTTTTCTCCAAGCTCAGTTTCTACTTGGGTTGGATACGTATAGGGAAGATGGGGGGAGGGGGCGCGGCCGTCCTTGCTCTCTGCCGGCCTTGGCTGCCCCGGGGCATTTGGGCCTTTTCTGCGTGGAAAGCCGCGGGGTTCGGGGAGCCGGGGCGCGCCCACCGTCCTCCAGCCCTGGGTTCCCCAGGTCCCCGCGGCCTGCGCCGCAGCCCGGCCGCCTCGGTCCCCGCCCAGCTCTTCTCCCGCAGCCCCCAGCGGGCCGCGCTGAAACCCGAGCGCGAGGGGGCGGAACGCGAGGCGGCTGGGGCAGCGGGGCCGCGCCGACATTGGAGGCGAACTGGGTGATGGATGGCGAGGGAGGGGCGCGCGGGGAGGAGGGGGCGCGCCGCGCGCCCGAGGCCGAGATGGACCGAGCCTCCCGGCTCGCTGCTCCCGCCGGCGGAGCGAGGCTGCCCTTTCTCCGCAGCGTGATTTATTTTCTTCTTTTCTTCTGAACTCTTCTTTCAGGGAGAGGCTAGTGGTAACAGGCCGAGCTGGATGGATGGGTATGGGGAGAGGGCCAGGACCTTCAGCCCTGGGATTCTGGCCGACCTTCGCCTTCCTTCTCTGCAGCTTTCCCGCAGGTAAGGTACCGCCCCCGGCCCGGGGACAGCCGGCCGGGCGCGCGGGGCCCGCTCCCCGGGTCTTCTCGCAGCGCCGGGCCACAGGTCGGCGAGTCGGAGCTCAAGTTCGCCGGCCCCTCGCCTCCCATTTCCACGCGTCTTTGTTTCTCCCGCGTCCCGCCGAAGGCGCGATGGATGCGGCAGTGGGGACCTGGGGGAACCCCTCCCAGGCTATAATGAAAAAGAGCCAGGCGGGGAGGTCGCAGGCGCCGGGGACGTCTCCCAACTTCCGAGAAAAAGGGGGTACCGGGATGCGCCCCTTAGGGGCCCCCGAGAAGGGGGAGAAGGGGAGGCACGGACTCGGAGCAGGGGGCACTTTCTCCAGCTCCTCGCCCAGCAGTTTGCAAACCTGCCGGGTGCCCAGGGGTGGAGCTGGGGGCGCCCCTGAGGTCCCAGGCCTGACCCGGACCGCCCCCTCCCGCGGGACCCCGTCACTCCCCACCCGCGCTCGCCCACGCGGGGAAGCCCACGGACTGGGCTTCGAAGGGCCCTTATTCCTGTTTGATAACATTCCGCGTCGCCCCCTGTTTGTTTTTATTGTGTCAGAAAGGGAGAGAATTTCAGAATTAAAGCTGAAAAAGCCCATCTGTTTCCAATGAATCCCCCATAGTTTTTCACAATGTTTTTGGCAGATCGCTGCTTTCAAATTCCTCCGAGCCCGGACCTCTTGTTTTTGTTGGGGGAAGGGAGACCAACTCCACAGAGAAGCATTTGTTCCTTCCCAAACGCTCCAGTTTCTTTACTTTTTTTTTTTTTTCCCCCTTTCGGAGGGGGAGGGGGAAGGCACGAAACTTAAATCCCGGGTCTGTTTTCTTTATAATGTTTCAAGAAAGTTTATTCCATTTTTGCCATATGCTACTCACAGCCTCGAAATGCCAGTTAAACCCTTTGTACCCATTTTCCCCTTGCTAAAAATACAAATAAACCCAGCGTCACGGGTCAAATGGTCCCCGATGCAAGGCGAGATTTCCCGGCTGTTTCCTTTGTGCTGCGAGATGCCGAGGTGTCTTTTTTGCAAAAATGAGAGCCTGTTTCGCTCCGCAGGCGGAACGGATCCGCTACCGGTGGGAGGACATGCAAGGCAGCTACAGGGAGGAGGAATCCGTTTACTTTCCCGCCCCAGCCCTGCTCTGGGGCCCCCCAAAACCCACCCGGCCCCGCGCGCCCCAAGGGCGTCCCCGGAGAGTCGCAACCTGCTCGCAGCCCTGGATTCCATTGGGGATGCCCCGGCCAAAGACAAAATGGGGGGTGTCAATGCCTTAAAGAGCCTTTAGACCCCGTGCACCCTCGCCCCAGAATATTACAACCTCCATAGAGGGTCAAGCAGCAGGGAGCCCTACTCTCCCTCCCTTTTCCTTTTTTTTTTTTTTTTTTAAAAGGCAGTTTCCCCACCTATAGAAGGTTCTGGCTAAAAGGCGGGGGGGGGGTGGCCCGGGGCCAAGGGAGGGGGGGGAGGTAGGGAGGGAGCCTCGAGGTGCTTTAGTGGCCGACATCCATTGGGCCATCCCGCCCAACCCCGGACAACTCGGAAGCGGATTTTTCAGCCTCCTGCACTGGGGACACATCTGAGTGAGAGCAATGAGTCGGGGTGTCGGTGGCGTCTTCGGGACAGCAGTCTAGTTGTAAAGGGATCCTGGGGTTTTTCTCCAAGCTCAGTTTCTACTTGGGTTGGATACGTATAGGGAAGATGGGGGGAGGGGGCGCGGCCGTCCTTGCTCTCTGCCGGCCTTGGCTGCCCCGGGGCATTTGGGCCTTTTCTGCGTGGAAAGCCGCGGGGTTCGGGGAGCCGGGGCGCGCCCACCGTCCTCCAGCCCTGGGTTCCCCAGGTCCCCGCGGCCTGCGCCGCAGCCCGGCCGCCTCGGTCCCCGCCCAGCTCTTCTCCCGCAGCCCCCAGCGGGCCGCGCTGAAACCCGAGCGCGAGGGGGCGGAACGCGAGGCGGCTGGGGCAGCGGGGCCGCGCCGACATTGGAGGCGAACTGGGTGATGGATGGCGAGGGAGGGGCGCGCGGGGAGGAGGGGGCGCGCCGCGCGCCCGAGGCCGAGATGGACCGAGCCTCCCGGCTCGCTGCTCCCGCCGGCGGAGCGAGGCTGCCCTTTCTCCGCAGCGTGATTTATTTTCTTCTTTTCTTCTGAACTCTTCTTTCAGGGAGAGGCTAGTGGTAACAGGCCGAGCTGGATGGATGGGTATGGGGAGAGGGCCAGGACCTTCAGCCCTGGGATTCTGGCCGACCTTCGCCTTCCTTCTCTGCAGCTTTCCCGCAGGTAAGGTACCGCCCCCGGCCCGGGGACAGCCGGCCGGGCGCGCGGGGCCCGCTCCCCGGGTCTTCTCGCAGCGCCGGGCCACAGGTCGGCGAGTCGGAGCTCAAGTTCGCCGGCCCCTCGCCTCCCATTTCCACGCGTCTTTGTTTCTCCCGCGTCCCGCCGAAGGCGCGATGGATGCGGCAGTGGGGACCTGGGGGAACCCCTCCCAGGCTATAATGAAAAAGAGCCAGGCGGGGAGGTCGCAGGCGCCGGGGACGTCTCCCAACTTCCGAGAAAAAGGGGGTACCGGGATGCGCCCCTTAGGGGCCCCCGAGAAGGGGGAGAAGGGGAGGCACGGACTCGGAGCAGGGGGCACTTTCTCCAGCTCCTCGCCCAGCAGTTTGCAAACCTGCCGGGTGCCCAGGGGTGGAGCTGGGGGCGCCCCTGAGGTCCCAGGCCTGACCCGGACCGCCCCCTCCCGCGGGACCCCGTCACTCCCCACCCGCGCTCGCCCACGCGGGGAAGCCCACGGACTGGGCTTCGAAGGGCCCTTATTCCTGTTTGATAACATTCCGCGTCGCCCCCTGTTTGTTTTTATTGTGTCAGAAAGGGAGAGAATTTCAGAATTAAAGCTGAAAAAGCCCATCTGTTTCCAATGAATCCCCCATAGTTTTTCACAATGTTTTTGGCAGATCGCTGCTTTCAAATTCCTCCGAGCCCGGACCTCTTGTTTTTGTTGGGGGAAGGGAGACCAACTCCACAGAGAAGCATTTGTTCCTTCCCAAACGCTCCAGTTTCTTTACTTTTTTTTTTTTTTCCCCCTTTCGGAGGGGGAGGGGGAAGGCACGAAACTTAAATCCCGGGTCTGTTTTCTTTATAATGTTTCAAGAAAGTTTATTCCATTTTTGCCATATGCTACTCACAGCCTCGAAATGCCAGTTAAACCCTTTGTACCCATTTTCCCCTTGCTAAAAATACAAATAAACCCAGCGTCACGGGTCAAATGGTCCCCGATGCAAGGCGAGATTTCCCGGCTGTTTCCTTTGTGCTGCGAGATGCCGAGGTGTCTTTTTTGCAAAAATGAGAGCCTGTTTCGCTCCGCAGGCGGAACGGATCCGCTACCGGTGGGAGGACATGCAAGGCAGCTACAGGGAGGAGGAATCCGTTTACTTTCCCGCCCCAGCCCTGCTCTGGGGCCCCCCAAAACCCACCCGGCCCCGCGCGCCCCAAGGGCGTCCCCGGAGAGTCGCAACCTGCTCGCAGCCCTGGATTCCATTGGGGATGCCCCGGCCAAAGACAAAATGGGGGGTGTCAATGCCTTAAAGAGCCTTTAGACCCCGTGCACCCTCGCCCCAGAATATTACAACCTCCATAGAGGGTCAAGCAGCAGGGAGCCCTACTCTCCCTCCCTTTTCCTTTTTTTTTTTTTTTTTTAAAAGGCAGTTTCCCCACCTATAGAAGGTTCTGGCTAAAAGGCTGATTTGGGTCCCTCCCAAGAACTAAGAAAATTAAATTTGAAATGATCCTCTACTTAAAAAAAGAAATCCCCCTTTTAGAGATGCAGAAGTTTGTAATGTGTGTGCATCTCGGTTTGGTCCAGATAAAGATCCAGCCCGTTGGAAGTTTTATCAGATGGGTTGATAAATGGCTTTTGTCCCTTAGCTGCCATGGGGGATGTGATCTCAGCTTGGAGCTGAAATTGAGAAGGGGGGCTTAGAAGCCCTTAAAACAACACCTTCCTGCTCTTAAAGCGGCAGCACTTGTTAACTTCTTGAGCTGGAGGGAGAGGAAGGGAAGGGCTGGCAGGAAGTACTCAGAGGTAGGAGGGAGCTGTCAGGGCTGGGTGGTGGAGTTTTGCTGTTTTCATTTCTCCATCTTAAAAACTTTATTTTAAAAGTCTCCCCCCATAGTCTGAGGAAAGCTGGTGGGTTATATAATTCATAACCCGAATTCCATCACTTGTTTCCAAGAAGCCCATTTCTTTTTGGCTTCAAGGCTGGTAACTAAAACCTGGCAGATAGAGCAGATAGCTGTTGCACTGTCATGCCAACTGGCTAATGTTTCTTCTAATTTGAGGCCTTGACAGCCGCATTTAGTCAAAATTGCCCACCTTGCTGAAAACTGAGCTTCCACTATGCCCGCATGAAATAATACACTGGGGGCTCTGAAAACGTGTGTGCTCCAGAAACCTGGGTCAAGAAGACAGTTTAAGAGATGAAATGGGTCATTTCCACCACAAAGAGGTGGACTGTCGCCAAAGGGGCTGCTTGGGGATCAAGTCAGAGAACCTGCAGGTCTGGTGGGGAGCTGGGTGGGCAGTAGAGGGAAAAAAAAAAGAAAGAAAGCACTGGAGACAGTCAGGGGCCCTGTGTGCCAGCCCCTCCCTCTAAAGACAGGTGGAATCTGGCTGGAGCAGCCTCGTGAAAGCATAGGCTTGTTCAGTGCTAGTCGACTTGAATGGCTTCCAGGAGTAAACCCATAGGAGTGCAAATTAAATTGGACATAGTTATGTGGAGAAAGATGCCTTAACCTCTACTAGACTGAGAGGGTTTGTGTCTTTTGAGAGTGTTTACATGTACTCAGCGTGCGTGGCACACCTCCTGTGGTCCTGACACAGGGATAGCATTCGGGGCCCTTGTCTGAGCAAGGTTGGCGGCCGCCTTCAGTCCTGGTGGAAGGACAGGGGCCCCTCGGTGTCCCTTGGGCTATCAGGGTGTCTGCATGGACCATGCTGTACCTTCAGCAGATGGACAGAGTGGCCACTGCTGTGGTCTAGCTGGGAGGGGGGTGGGTGGCAGGAGGCCAAGAAAGGCTTCTTAGGAGAGTCTTTCACTAATAGCGTCTGCTTCAAAACACAATTAATAGATACTTTTTTAAACTTTGAAACCACCCTGGCTTAATAAAACAGATTTCTAAGAGGAAACCGTCAAAGTCACATGTTGTAGACATGCTGGCATGCTTCCCATTGGCTACATATGGATGCTATACTCCAGCTTGGTGGTTCTCAAAATGTGGTCCTTGGGCCAGCAGCATCAACCCCCTCCCTCCCCCCCTGCCCCAGGAACTTGTTAGAAACCTACTGAAGCTGATGTTCTGGGGGTGGGATGCACAGTCTGTACTGTAACAGGCCTTCCACAGGGTTCTGATGCATCGCAAGTGTGAGGACCACTGTTCTGAAAATTATTGCCCTGGGCCTTTCTTTTTTCCTCTTTCCCCTTCCTTTTAAACCACAGCTGTTTTAGAAAGATTAGTCCTCAGTGGGGAAACTAAGGCTTGCAGAGACCCAAGTCCTCTGCAGTATCCAAGTACATCTGTGTCATTGTAGAGATGAGAATACTTATCTCGGAGCTGCTATTCAAAAACGTACAAGCAAGTCAACCTACTTACCATGTTATTGTCCTCCCAGTAGGACTTTGTGTCCCAGAGGGAGAGACTGAAATGAGTCCCATCGCAAGAGCCGGATGGCAGCAGCGTCAGCCAGTAGGCTGGTGTGTGCCACACCAAGGGGCCTGCAGGGCAGAGCCCTGGCTCCCAGGGCGGGCGGGATGTAAAATCCTGCAGATGGTTGGTCCCTTTGGCCCTGAGGATGAGTTGGAGAGTTAGGAGAGGATCTATGGTCTTCTGGTTTAGAAGGGAAACCTCTGCAAGGTTGGAGGAATTGCTAGCAGTCACTCCAGTGCCCAAAGGAGAACTCGGGAGAGGTGATCCATGGGCTCAGATAAGGTTGCTCCATGAGATGGGGAACTGGGGTCCCGGGTCTCTGTGGAGGTGAGAGGATCCCTTGGGGACCACTTTACATGTTGGAGATCCTATGGTTCCCGCTAAAATTTCCCTCTCGGGTGCAATGTGCAAGGCCCTCAGCAGAAGTGGGCAGAAAACCCCAATTTATGTTTGGTTGAGTGATTGGGGGTGCCATGCCGGTGTAATGCCTGGCTACACTCAACCTGCCTAAAATTGAAGGCACTGTTTCTTCTAGGGTAACCAACTCATCTCAGTGGACCCAGGACTTTCCACTGTTTTAGAATTGAGAGTCCCGTGTTTTTAGACGCCCTCTGAGTCCTGGGCACACCAGGATGGTGGGTCTCCCTAGACTCCCCTCCTGTCCCCTGGACTAGTGCCTGGCCTGTGTCTGTTAGACCCCACTGCCCAGAACCGTTAAGTCCTGGGTGTGAAGTGGCCTCTCCCTTCTGTCCGTTCACCTGGCGCTGGGCCTCCTTCCTCCACCCTTTCCTGCCTGTTCCCGATGTCACCTGCAAGCAGTTGAGCTTGGACCTGCCTCCCAGGTGCCCCACCCTCACGCTCCAAGTTGCCAAATGAATCGCTCTAAAACTCCTGCTCAGGCACTCACAGCTCTCTGTGGCCCTCTTTGGAGCATCCAGAAGGGAGGACCCTCTGGCATCTGGTCCCACACTCATCCCTGGCCTCATTCCCATGGCCTCATTCCCTGGCATGTCCCCCGGCTCGGGGTCTCTCCTGGTCTCCCCATACTCTGTCACCAGCCACCACACCTTAACGGTGGGCAGCCCCCAGGCCTTGCTGAGGCCCCTGGCCACTTTGGAATGGGAATGCCCACTAGATTAAAGCCCAAGGCCAGTGCCATCTGTTGGGGTCCAGTGCCGTCCCTCCAGTGACCTGGGCACCTGTCACCTTGGCTGCTGACGCCTGTGCTTCCTCTTGGCCTTGTTGCTTCCTGGGTCTTGGGTTTTTCGTCCTCTTCTAAATCACCGGAGCTGTTCATAAGGGCAGGAACCCCATTTCCTGTTTCTTTACACCCTTCTCCTTGCTCTGCACCCCAAACACACCCGGCACAATCCTGGAAACTACAGGACCCTTGGGTTTTTTGTGTGTCTGTTTGTTTTCTGCTCAACAGGCAGAGACCACAGGGTTTGGGGGGGGTGGTGGAGGGGGGGTGTCCAGATACCCCAATCTTTTTTTCAAAAAATTTGTTTCTGCTTATAAAGACAATACTCATTTTTAAATCTAAAGGCTGAAAAGGATAAATAAGAAAATGAAATTAACGCAAATTCCAATCTCCCACAGACTACCATCACTAATTGACATTCATGAATAACCTTCAAGGCATAATACCTTCATATTGTTTTCTCCAAAATATGACCATTTGAAGAACAACAATTTTTAAAGCTCTTCCGTTTATTGAGTGGCCACATACACCAGGCACTCTGCTAAATACTTGAAATATGTCACCTCATGAGATGGTCACCCCTCGCCTGTGAGCATCATTCCCTCTGTATCGATGAGGAACCAGAGGGTCAGAGAGGTTGCCTGACATCGCACAACTTAGTGGCAGAGCCAGGAGTAGAGCCCAGACCCCTGCCCTTTTCCATATACCAGATTTTGGGTAAACACTCGTTAAACGTGCTACGTAGCATTTTACACTTTGAGCTATGTAGCGTATAAGGCTTTAACGTGGGGGAAAAAGAATAAGAAACTTTGGAGATATAATTAGACAGCAGAATGTAGAGTGACCACACTCTTCCATGGATCTCACCTTGTTGCCTCTTCCCAAAGGCGCTCTCTGCTCCCTGTCTATCCCTGGCTTAGCATTCCAAAGCACATGCCACCCAGCCGTAGGTTGGGAAAACAACTTTGGCAGAGCTGTCATGGTGCAAATTTTCCCAAGTCAGATTTGTGTCTTTGGGGTTTTGCTTATTTATTCATTTCACTCACCACTTCACCTGGGCAGTCAGAATACCGAGACGCCTGTTAAAGTGATCCCTCTGCGCCCAAGTCCCTGCAGAAAGGAGCCCATTATTGTTCCCCATGCTGAGGAATGTTCCATGAACACGGGCTCACGCTCGTGTGTGCACCAGCCAGGCGTGTGCCTTCCCAGTGCATGAGGAAGGTGGAGGAAGGCCTGCCTGCACATGGAAGTGAGGGAGAAAAGCCACTTCAAATGAATTTTGACCCGGAGCAACCACGCAGATGAGCCCAGGGTTACTAGAGGCAGGACCAGAGTGGAAAATTAGCACCTCTAGAGCCAGTCCTAGACTCAGGAAAAGGGGTTACGCCTCCAAGTAGGAAGCCCAACTGCTCGCCTACAAGCTTCATTTATACCTGAAAAGTGATGTCTTTGCCCATACCATCCTTCTCGTGGAACCCAGAGTCGCTTAGTTCTCTGCCCTAAGGCAGGGTGGTCTTGGCATGGAATCCTGTGCCCGGCCCCTTCCCGCCATGGGCCCCTCTAACCCAGAGGAGCCCTCAGCTGCCTGACTGACAGGGCTGCTTGTGGCCTTGGGCCCGAGGGTGAGCACACGTGCTTTTTAACGTTCTCTCGGCTGTTGATCTGGCTCCGTGTGGCTCCAGTGGGTGTGCCCGTTTCCTTGGCACTCGGCCTGGTTTCTTGCAGCGACTTGGCACGTGTGGAGGCTGGGACAGAGCAGCCTGGCTGGGTGTGACGAGGGGGCAGCGCCTCCTGCCTCAGCTTGGTGAGTGGCACTCGGCCACCTGTGCCCACACTTAGCAGTGAGTTAACCACTGCTCCCCCATCTCCCCTCCTCCACTCCCTAAGCCAATGCAGATTCTCTGAGAAGCTTCCTCCTGCCCGGGGCTTTCTTCTCGGGTAGGCAGGTCCCTGGAGGAAGCCCCTGAGAAAAGTCCCAGTGCTCTCAAGGGGCGAGAGACACTTTGGAGTCACGGGCTAGGTTGGTTCCTTGGAACATTCTTAGGCTGAACTGGGAGCAATGCCTTTGAGGAAAGCTGATCGCTTCTGGCTGCCTGTGGGTTAAGTAAGGTAGGGTCGGCTGCACCTGGTGAAAAATCCAGTCCCTTACCTGGGTGTGTTCCTCTCGGTACCTGACGCCAGAAACCTGGATGGAGCGACACAAACCCGGCAGCCACAGGCATCTCTCAAGCAAAGAGACTCCAGAACACTGCCCCGGCAAGAGCTTGCCAAATTCTGGCGCTAGATCCATCCACTGTCCCCTCCCAGCTTCGGTGCTAAGGAAAAGGAGAGGGTGGAGAGTGGTCCGCTGCTTCTGCTGCTGGTGCCCAGCCTGGGGCTCCCACTGGGCGCAAGCACATTTCCCACCTCTTCTGGGACCCACATCCCAACTCGTTGCTAAGACATCGGCGCTGCCTGGGACAGGTGGGCCGTGAGGACAGGGGGCCGGGGGAGGCCGTCTCAGGCCTCTGTGCTGCTCCTTCCACAGAGGCTGTGCAGTGAATTCTCTTTGAAGCTGCCCTCCCTCTGCTCTGCCTGCTTCTATCCTAATTAAAGCCATCGCCTCTTAATGTTATGCCACTTCCTAAAATAGTCTTCTCATCATGCCAGGTACTTACTGAAGATTATCCAGCGGGCTCCCCATGGTCAGCGGGATCTGGTCTGAAATCCTTAGGCTGGCGTATCGGGGTCCAGTCAGGAAAACAGAAACCACGTGGGGTATTGCCACAGAGGGAACCTGATATAGGGGATTGTGTCTAGATGGGCGTGGGAGGACAGAAGAGGCCACAAGGGACCACGGAGGCACACACAGAGTTGCAGGAAGCGACTTCCACTCCTGGGGCTGGAGGCACAAAGGGAAGAGGACCTTGGGGGCCCAGGGCTCGGAGGAGGGCTGCTGCCTGGCTGGTCTGGCTACTTCGGAGCAGCGGCTGGAGGGGAGGAAGGGCCGGGGCTGGGTGGTGGTGCTAAGGTTAACCTGGCTGGGCCTCGTCTAGTGCTCCCCGGTGGTGCAGTCTAACAGGGAGCTGGGTGAATGGGGAAACGGGGTTTGCTGCATCCCAGCCCCACACAGAGCGGAGAAAACAGTTTGAAGCTGAACGACATTTGCTTCATCGCCGGCTTTCACTTGGAGCTTTCGTGCCTGGCCCCAAACTTGCGGCCACACTCTCAACCATCCGGCATTTCACCTCCGGCCAGTCCCAGCAGTTCTGGAGCCACTTGGGCTTCTGGACCTCTGCCCTGCATCACCTGTCAAATCCCACTGCCCTTCAGGACCTGGTGGAAAGGCTGCTTCCCTGATACCCTCTACGCCTCCATCCTTAAGTCTCTGTTCAAATGAACTGTGTCTTCCCTGCATCCCGGTGGTCTGTGTAGCTGACTCCACCTGAGCACAGAAACCAACTGGGGCTTGTTCGAGGAATGGCAGGAAGCACCGTGCCTGGCACCTAGTGGGGTCCAGAACCTTCAGCAAGTCCATGAATCCAGGCAGTGACCCTGCGAACCACAGAGGCAAAACCAACGTGACTGTAGGGCTTGCCTTCAAACGAGCCTTATACTTCTTTAAGAAGAGGCAGGTTTTTCTCTTTCCCGGCTCACCCCACCCCTCCTACACGGCAACTGAAACCTGATCTAATCCCTTTGCACGAGGGTAATTTATTGGTCTATTGGGCTTTTCTTGGTGGCAAATTGCATTGTCTTTATTCCTGGGTTCAGGCTGAGGAACGGCTCCTGCATTCCTAAGACTCCTTTCTCAGGGCCGAGCCTTCACACCCCGTGGCGCTCAGCAAAATAAGTTTTATTGGGCTTCTTTGTTATGCAAACAAGCCGGTAATAATCAGGCTATTATTCTGAAAGATTGCGCTTGATTAACAGTTCAAAGGAGGTCTCTGAAAGCGGCTAATGCCGCGCTGGTGCATAAATATTTTCATCCTGCCTGGGTTGGTGCAACTGCAGCTTCCAGCTCCTGGCTGCCGCAGCCCACCCCCTCACCCGTCCTTCTGCTCCGAGAGGAGCTGGGTTGCCATTTAAAGGAAGAGAATTAAGTCAGGCAAGTCGTGTGTGGCTGTGATTTCTCTCTGCTGCATCTCAGACCATGAGGAAGGCAGTCTGGACCCCACCTCCTGCAGAAGTGAAAGGTTACAAATGTGGGGTGCCGGAGCACAGATGCTTTGAGCGTAGAGTGTGGGAGTCAGAGGATTCTCAGGGGATTTTCAGGCAGGAGGTGGCACCATAGCTGGGGCGTCGATGGTTGACAGTTCAGTGAGGCCCACCGAGAGGAGTGGCCAGAGGGTGAGACCAAAGAAGGTGACACAGGGAAGCCAAGGGGCCATCTCCAGTATTTGCAGGGTTACATTTGAGCCTTTTCTGTGTGGCTCTAGAGAAGGGCCAAAGCCCCACGGATCTCCCTGGGGGGCAGTTGTGGGTCCACAGCTGGAGCTGTCCAGAGCAGGAGGGGCCAGCCCTGCCCAGCAGAGTCCCAGTGGCAGTGGAAGCCGGACGCCCACCAGGCAGGGATGCTGCAGGCAGATTTCCTGCCATGGGGGCTGGCTGGAGGTACAAACTGGTGACCTGTGGCATCCCTCAGGCCCCAGGTTCTAAAATTCCATGGTGCCCCTTGGGAAGCCCACATGGTGTTCGGTCGCCAAGTGATCATTAGATAAAGTGATCTTAACAAAGTCAATTGCACAGAGAAGTGGGAGCCCTGGCCCTAACTGCACAAGTTGGGAGCGAGTGGGTCCAGTGGTTGCCCAGGGTCACACTGAAAGCACCAAGGAAGCCGCGCTCAGAAAAGCTCTCTACCTCTTCTCACTCATACAAGTTGCAGTAAGATGTTTCAAACTCTCGGACTTTCCTCTGCTTCCTTCTTCCGTGAACACTCACATCAGAAAAGCCCAAGGTTTACTGCCTGGAATTCAGGTCTTTCTTTTTTCTTTTATTTTCTTTTTTTTTTTTTAAGATACAGCATATAAAAATCAGCCCCTCTGGGGTCTCTTTGGCAGGTGACGCCACAGTCCAGAGCTTTTCCTTTTGATGCTGGGCCAGGTTACGTTCAGGTCCCTGACCTGGGTTGGGGAGCCTTCAGCCTATGACTTACTGGAGTGGAACACAGGGTGGCAGGATGACTCGCCACCCGTGGGGACTGTCCAGCCCTGGCATCCCCAGCACCCTTCCCTGAGGCCCCCAGGAAATGATGGCAGACGGGCCTGGGAGAGCTGCATTACCACCTGGAGAGAGGGCAGAGGGGATCTCCCCCAGTTCTGGTCCCAGCTCTCGTTACTCTCAGTGGCCTCTTATACACCATTCCCCCACCCTGATCTGTAGCTTCTCCCTTATGATGGGAGCGCCTGGGGTTCCTCTTAGACCCTTAGGAAGATGTGCAAGGCCTGAGGGTTCGGGACAGCTGGGGAAACCCAGGACATAAGGGAAATGTGGGCCCAGGCATCATGGTCCTGGACTGATCCAGGTGGGCTGCGGGGCTGGGCCTTTGGGTGTGAGTGGGCAGTGGGTAGGAAGAGCTGCCCAGACCCAGCTGATCTGAGTCAAGACAGAAGGGCAGATCGGAGCGCCAGCCAGGGCCCTAACCCGAGGAGGAGGAGGGGGGAGGGCTGAGAGCAGTCCCTGGGATTCACTTAGGGAAGAGGCAGAGGGAGGGGCCGGCTCCCATCCAATGCCCTTCCATCCCCTGCCTGGTGACTTTTAACCGCTGACCTCACAGGGGGGTTGTAACTGTCCCCTTCTGAGACCTTTGTTGGGGACCTTATTTGTTGAGTGCCCACTAGGTCCCAGGCATGCCAAGTACATCTCCTCAAGCCTCAGCAGCTTCTTTCACAGATAAGGAAACTGAGGTCAAGTCCAACTCCCGCAGCTACTCGTAGGGGACAGAGTGGGACTTTGGACCAGACACCCTCCCTCCGGCACACACTCTGCCCGCCATCCCACGCGACCAGCGTCGCCTTCAGATTTCCCCACTTTTGGCCCAGCCCTGGACGATCGCATCGAGAATGTTCTCCAGAGGGTTGAGAAATGGGATTGGCAGGACTTCAAGCTTAGCCCCTCTACCGCCACCGCCCCGCCGGGATGGAGGCCGGAGGGAGGCCCTGGGTGCGAGGGCAGCGGGAGAGCACCCCCTGTCGCCGCCTGCGGGTGGTGGGCGGAGCTGCCATGCGCCCTCTGGGGGTGGCCGGTTGCTACCTGTGGCTCAGGAGGCGGGGAGGGAGCAAGGGGCGGAGCCACGGTGAACGGAGAGATGAAAGGCCTTGTCTCCGAGCGCTGACAGCCTGAGTGCCCCGGGCTGCTCGGTGTCGGCAGCTGGGTCGCAGCTGGGCTTGCTCCTCGGGAGGCCGGTCTCCTCACTGCCCCCTCTGCCTGCAGCCCCCCCGCCCCCCACCCCCGAGAAGATGCCCCGTTCACACCTTCCAGACCTGCGGGGGGGCCGGGGGGGGGGTGACGGGCAACTTGGCCCCTCTGTGACTGGCTGTTGAAGAGAAAATGGCCCCCAGAGCACCTGACAGAGATGCAGATCTCAGGCCCACTGGGCCCGGCGGAGGCAGAGCCCGGTGGTTGGTGGGCACATTCGAGGAGCGCGGCTCTGAACAGATCCACTCGATGACCCCAGAGCACTTCAGGGACTCTCTGAGGGCACCGGAGTGGGATTTCGGTCATGCATTCCAGACACACCAGAGAGCTCTTTAGCTGAGACACTGCTCTGAGCCCAGGTGTCAAGGCTGTGCAGGCCCGTTTGGGGGAATAGAGCCACGCATGACAGGGGTCGGGAATGGGACGCCCCAAACGCGTCCCACACTGTGTGCAGGTTGGCCCTGCCCTGGGCAGCATCCCGACCCCAGCCTTCGAGCCCCTGCCCACCCCTGGCTGCACCCTGAGAAACAGGCCCTGGAAACTAGTCGGTGGAGGCAACAACGCGGAGCGTGTGGACCATGGGCCTCCTGGCGGGTGGTGGTCTCTCAGCGTCGCAGCAGGGGTCCTCAGGGAGAGGCTGAAGCCCACCTGTGGCGGAGTGTGCCCTTGAACCACCCAGCAGCCGGTGGAGGGAATCGTGAATGCACCAAGGTTGTCCGAGGTCTTGGCATTGCCAAGGGCCTGGGCTCTCAGGTCTGAGGAGCTGGATTCACATCCTGCTTCCTCCTCACAGTGGAACCTCAGGCAAGAAAGTCAGCCTCGATGAGCCTGGCTCTGCTCTCTGGGAGGCAGGGATGCTGTAGTGCCCACCTGTGAGGCTGCCCGGGGCCCCGAATGAGGTGAGGCCTGCAAGGCCCAGGCCACTGAGCCTAGAACAGAGTTAGCTGGGACTTCAGTCTGTGCCACCCCAGCTTGGCTCTGGTGGAGAACTGAGGCCAGCACAGCCCTGCGTGTGCTGCAGTGGTCTGGCTGTAAAGGGACGGGCACTGTCTTTTCTGTCCTTTGGGCAAGGTGAGGGCCAGAGGGGGACCCAGGGCTGGTGGGCCAGTGGGCAGTGGGCAGAGCCAAGGTAACTGCCACTCAGCACGAGGCCTGAGTCCCTTTGGGCTAGTTTCCTCTGAGATGCCTACCTCCAGAATTCTGAGAAAGCAGAATGGCAGGTCAGCTCACCTGTAATCACCGAGGCTACCGGAGTGGGCATTACGGGGAGGCCATAGACCAGAGGTGGAGGGTTGGCAGCTGCAGCAGCCAGTTCCCCTGACCTGTGTTCCTCCACACTGCTTGTTCTCCATGGCATCCTTTCCACACACACCCCCACCTCGAGGCCCCCTTTACCATCTCCCACTCAGGCCACAGTAGCATTTGCCACCCACAGGGATGTTGGGCCCTTGGGCATCTTCTGCAGGTTGGGAAATCATGAAGATGGCGAGGCCAGAGAATCTCCTAGCCGCCTTTCAAAGGAGACCTGAGCCAGGAACATGGCTCTGTGGGAGGGCGACCACACAGGGGGTCTCCCTGGACGGGCACCTCTAAACAGCGGTCACCACCTATCATTTACCAGATCTGCTTCTTTAGGTCAGCTTCAACTTAAAATGGGAAATCTGTAGCTCTTCTATCAAATCTGTTTTATTTTTCCTAATACATATTTAAATATGTGACTTCTCAAGTGGAAAGAAAAATGCTCACCCAGATACCTCCTGAAATGACCTTGTTTCCCGGAGGTGTGACAAATAAGGTCAAGTTAGGGGAAAAGCCTGAATTTTAGGACAAGCACCGTGTTTACCAGATATACTTGGGGCAAGTCACATCAGCTCCAGGAGAACAGCGCCCGCACCTGCAGAGGTGCGAGAGCTCCCTGAGCTCGGTGGCCCAGGCATCCAGGTACGGGGTCTGGCAGCACAGACCAGGGCCACACAGGGCAGCTGCCTGGATGGTTCTTTTGCTAACCTGCCCTCGTATACTTCTGTCCCTGCTTTCAGGCACAACTTGATTTTATAGGTAAAAAGCCAGTAACAGAGAAGTAAACTGACTTTTCCAAGGTTAAGAGCCAGATTAGTGGCCGAGCCA
The DNA here is from genome assembly GCF_000442215.2 of Lipotes vexillifer. NCBI lineage: Eukaryota > Metazoa > Chordata > Mammalia > Artiodactyla > Lipotidae > Lipotes > Lipotes vexillifer. The sequence goes on along the minus strand of NW_006772915.1, from coordinate 690,610 downwards.
GGAGTGGCTGGAGCAAGCGCCACCTTCCCCTCTGTTGATTGGGCTGAGACACCAAAAGCTGCACCTCGCAGCTGGTCTGCTGGCCGCTTTGCACCTGGAAGCCTGTGTAGAAACATCCCTCCTGCTGCCACTTCTGGTCACTACGGGGCCGTGCAGAGGAATCCAGGAGGCCGGGAAAGGGCAGATTCTATGTGTCTAGGTACAAGATGCAGGTGTGTTGAGGTCACAGTTCTCAGGCATGATAATTATCTGTAGCTAATTATCACTAAGGTCTCAACGCTTAAAGTGACCTTAAAAAAAAAAAAAAAAAAAGCATGAATTAGAGCAGATCCAAGGTTGCCACTCAGTTGCCTCCCAGCTTGCTCTCCTGAGCAGGATAATGGGGGATGGAGCTACGGAGACCAAGAGGGAAGCTGCCCTTCATCTGCAGACGAAGTGACAGAACCAGGCCCTCTGTGACCAGGGCTAATATAATGATCACACTAGCCAACATTCATTGAGCTTCTGCTCTGTGCCCGGTTCCGGGATAAGTCCTTTAACACTTTCAGCAACCTCATAGGGTAGATACTATATTACCCCATTTTCTAGGTAAGTAAAATGAGGCACAGAGAAGTTAAATGATTTGTACAAGGTCACACAGTGGCAGAGATGAGAACACATACTGAATAGTGGGGCTTAATTCCCTGCCAGATTTCTTTTGCTGTGCCAAAATTCTTGGCGGTAGTTGTGAAAGTGTCAACAGAGGCCAAAGGCCCAAGGGTGGGCGGAGAGCTTGCGGCGGGTGGTGGCGGGGGGGCTGCGGGGGCTGCTGGTAGTTCTCCGCCAGGCCTTTCAGCCTGCAAGTCCGCAGGCCTAGCCACTCAGGGTCATTACGGCTGCGCAGAAGAATCGAGAAAGTGGGAAAGGCAGGTTCCGCGCCTGCAGGAACTCTTCCAACGCCTGTGATGAGGCGTCCTTTGTCCCTTGCACGTGCCCCGCAGCCCTGGCCCACGGGGGTGGAGGAGGCCTGGGCTCACCACTCCCAACTTGACAGCGCCTCCCTTCCTGTATCCGCAGCCACCTCCTCGTGCAAGATCCTCAAGTGCAACTCTGAGTTCTGGAGCGCCACAGCGGGCAGCCACTCGCCGGCCCCGGACGACGCCCCCGAGTTCTGCGCTGCGCTACGCACCTACGCACTGTGCACGCGGCACACGGCCCGCACCTGCCGGGGGGACCTGGCCTACCACTCTGCCGTCCATGGCATCGAGGACCTCATGAGCCAGCACAACTGCTCCAAGGATGGCCCCACGTCGCAGCCGCACCTGCGCACGCTGCCACCGCCACCGGGGGACAGCCAGGAGCGCTCGGACAGCCCCGAGATCTGCCACTACGAGAAGAGCTTCCACAATCGCGCGGCCGCCCCCAACTACACGCACTGCGGCCTCTTCGGGGACCCGCACCTCCGGACTTTCACAGACCGCTTCCAGACCTGCAAGGTGCAGGGCGCCTGGCCGCTCATCGACAATAATTACCTAAACGTGCAGGTCACCAACACACCGGTGCTGCCTGGCTCAGCCGCCACCGCCACCAGCAAGGTACGGGGGAGGGGGGCCGGGGGTGGTGAGGCGGGTCACGGCACCAGGCCCTGCCGTCAGGAGGGCCCGGACTTTCCTCCCCCCGACCCAGACGCCCCCTGACCCGCCATGTTCCTCTCGTCGGTAACTGAGCAAATTATTTAGGAAGGAATGTTCTGCACGTTCTTTGTCGTCAGGTGAACAACCCTGGAGCCACCTCGGCCCTTTGCCCAGAGTGCGGTGTTTCTCAAACTGCTGCTGTACACCGTCCACTAGGGGTCTTTGAAATCAGCCTTCTGGCGTCAGAAGCTAGCACACAGGCATAGTTTGGGGGTGAGTCTGGGTTGGGGGGCGCAGGGTAGGTTAGTCAAACCTAGCCTATATTAAGGCAGTTTGTGAATGCTTTCCAAGTGCAAGAGTAAACGTTTAGGAAACTTAGTTTCTGTTGTGTGCGTTTGTTCATGTGCGTGCACATTGGGTCTAGCTGTAAATAAGATGGATTTCTTACTAGGGTTAATAGTCCAGAAAGTTTAAAAACACTCCCAGAGCATTCAGTTTCAAACTTCTGGGATAGACTTTTCTTGCCCCAAACCATATTTTCGTAGAACTCCAGTGTCAAATCCCAATAAAGAGGAGTCGATATGCAGGTATGTTTCTGTCGTTATCATCACGGAGCTTACTGTCCAGTGGGAGTCAAACCCCGCCCCAGACAAGCGGACCCAACAGCCTCCTGGAGGTGACGGTCCTGCCCAGGGGTTCTCATTGTGGCTGCACATTTACGAACCAAGTGGATTTTAGATGATAGTGGTTCTGGGCCCCCCAGGCCTCTCTGACACCACATCTCTGGGTGGGGGTCAGATGTGTTCTTTCTTTAAAGCCCCCAGTGATTCTGGGGCATGGAGGGAGTTGAGGACGCTGGTTGGAGGCCACGGCTGCTGGATGCTGCTGGGGCCGGTCGGGGCTGCAGGGTACCATCCTGCCCTTTGTCTCTGTCCCACACCGACACAGTAAGGCTGCAGCCTCAGAGCAGAGAGGGCCGTGGTGTCTGGGCACAGGGAAGATGGAACAAGTGAGGACAGGGCATCAGCCCACTGAGCACCCCCAGGGCCAATCATGCAGCCTGTCTGTCCAGGGCAGCTCCATTTAATGCATCCAGAACCTGAGGCTCTAAGAGGGAAAGTGGCCTCCCCACCCAAAGTGCATTCGGCTGGGAGCCAAGCTGGGATTTCACCGGAGCCAGGGGACTCCAGAGCCCAGCGTGTTCTCACTGCCAGGAGAGGAGGTTCCCATCTGGAGCCCCGGAGGCCACCGAGAGCCAATCATCTTCTGACCCAAGGAGGCTTCAGTGTCTGGGTGGCAGGACTCAAGTCCTGCTCACAGAGCCACAGCCAGAGGCAGCCATGATGCGGCCCGTGGCCCAGGCAATGGGACATTCCTGTCCACTCCAGATTCTCCCTCCCAGTTTTCCAGGAGGGTCTCCCGTGACCTAACATTCAGACTCAGCCGGAGAACGTGGTCTCAGGTCCAGGGGGCTGGTGGATGATCAGAGTCCCGGCCATGGGGACAACTCTACCTCCCTGGGGCCTGGGCCACCAGAGCCCCTGGAGTTTCCGGTTTGGCAGCTGGTCTGTTTTCCCAGGAAGAGCACGTTGCAAGGCAATGTGTGGGGCAGTGCCAGGCTGGCCCACAAGGGCGTTTCTGTTCCTTCTCGTCCCTCCATGCCCCAGAGGAGGACACTGAGGTGACCTGGCAGCCAGGAAAATTCCTGCCACCTCCCTCTGCTCCGGTGGCCCTTGCATGCCCACAGGGGTCTCTTCCTGGGACCAGCTGCTGGGTAGGAAACAAGCAGGCCTTAGCCCCATGGATGCTCTTACAGGCCTTTGGCACTAGGCCATGAAGCCTAGTGGGCAGCAAATTGCGGCCAGGGCTCCCTCCTCCCCCTGCCCCCTCTCAGCCCTCCACAGACTAAGGGGGGCCCGAATCAAGGTACCGGCCACCTTCTCTGCAGCGACCGCCTTCATCTACCCGCCTCCCTCCCTAGAGCCAAGATAAATGAATGCCTGGAGCCTGAGGCTGCGGCTTCTAAATTCAGCAGCAAACACACTGTGGAAGGGGACCCCGCCTCCCTGTCCCAAGCTGGCAGGGGGGCGCACAGGAGGTCTGAGGGTGTGAGGGGTCTGCGGACCTCAGGAGGCCTACCCCTCCTGACAAGGGTGGTGTAAGCATCAGATGTGATAACAGACCTGGGAGGAATTGTGGTTAGTGACCAGCCAGGGGGGCTTGCTGGCCCCTTTGACTGGGGGTGAAAGCTAGAGAAGGAGCCTTTGGGTCACATACTAGTGGGTCCTGCAGGCCGGGGTGAGGTGCCTGGGCTTAGAACCCCTGGATACCACCCTCGGCTCTCTATCGGCATACAGTGGGACCCTGAGCTCAGCGAGACCATCCACAAACCAAATGGCTTATTCATTCATTCATTCATTCATTCATTTGTTCTTGTATTCCATTCATTCACTTAGCCCACATTTTTCAAATGCTCACTCTGTTTCAGGCTCACTGCTGGGCACTGTGGCCAGCAGAACTGCCCACGTAGGCATGGGAGTGCCTCCCTTCCTGTCCCAGCATGAAGCTTCCAGAAGAGTCTGGGGCTCTGCAGCAGAGCTCCTTGATCAAGCCAGCCCATTTCCGCGGTGACCTAGGGCCACCTTGATCTTCCCAGCAGGTGAAGAGTTTTAGCAGCCTTCTCTTATCTCCCCATCAGCCAGGAGGCAGCACAAGGCTCTGCTGGAGGCCAGGCAGTGACAGGCTCCGTGTCTGTGGCCAAGCCAGTCTCAGGCCTCAGCGCCGACTGGGGTCTCATGGTACCCGGGTGAGAGACATGGGTGGCCGTTTCCCCAGTGCCCTCGGCCTGCCTCTGCCCGTTCTCTTGGGCCTCCATTACTCAGGTGTGTATGTTCCTTCGCTGATTCAGAAAACATTGACCAAACAGCTCTTCTGTGCCAGCCTCTGTGCTTGGCGACGCCTCCATCTCAGCAGCTCCCAGGCTAATAGTGGAGCACAAAGATAGCCACAGGATCCTGGTAATGGGTGCTGGGGCAGCAGGATGCTGAGGGTCTTGGGCCGGGGGACTGGCTCTGCACAGAGCACTGGGGAAGGCCTCCCGCCTGCCCTTGCCCTGAGCTTGCCCCCGAAGGACAGGACGGGAGGGGGCAGCAGCAGAGCCAGGCAGAGTGTGGGCTCTTATCCCCGAGGTGGTAGAACCTGGGCTTTTGTGATTTCCCATCCCCTCAGCCGTGGTGCCTTGCCCAGGAGCACGGTATTCTCATTGTCCAACCCTGCCTAGCCCTCTGTTCTTGTGGAGGGTCGAGATCTAGTGTTTTCCAGCCCAAGCTGACATTTCAACTTCCTGTTCCCGTGGGACTGCCTCCCATGCCCACCCCCTGCTCTGTCTTCCTCTTTCTGGCAGCGCTGGTGGCACCCCGTTTTGAGCCTCAGGCAGGAGAGGAGCTCGGATCTCGGTGCCTCCCCCCACGGCGGCCCCCTTGCATGTTCCCCGTTGCACTTCCATTCCATCACACAGCATCCTTCATCCGCTTAGTCTGCGACATCACCTTCCACCCCCGCAGTGTGAGCACCGTGAGGACAGGGGTCTTGGGCTGTTTCCTCCCCTCATGTGGACACAGCCCCCAGCCCCAGGCCTGGCACACAGTTGGCGCTCCATGAATAGTTCTGATGACACTCGGGCTCTGCCCTGTGCCCAGCGGTGGAGAGGGCGCGAGCCCCTCGGGGAAGGGGGGCAGCCGAGGCGGGAGCGGCAGCCACGCCAGTGGCTGTGTGGGCAGTGAGCCGCCTGGCTTTCGACAGGCCCCCTTCATGCTGTTCCTTGTGGTTGAGTCCCTGGCACCGGTGCCAGGAAGAGTCAAGCAGCCTGTCAGCCTTCCAGGAGACTGTCTCCGCAAGAGATGGCGGTTAGAGCGAAACCAGCCTTTCCTGTTCCAGGGAGGCTGATAGCACTGGGAAAGCCACCCCCCTACTCCCCCACCCCCAGTGTCTGTGTGGCCCTGCACACCAGGCAGGGACACCAGAGCCCCTCGTTGCATGCCCCTCCCCCCATGGCAGGACCACCCACTGCCCAGACCACCCCGGCTGGCCCACCTCCCGGCCCCCCGCAGGCAGGCAGGCAGGCAGGCAGGCAGGCAGGCAGGCAGCCTCATCAGGGCAGGAGCCTAGGATGGAGACAGGAAGCAGCAGGAGGTGGATCCCTGTGAAGTCGCCACGTTCATAGGTCTGGGCAGTGAAGGAGCGGCAGTTTCGTGGGGTTCGATGATGCGTGGGGCTAGGGGCAGGATGGAGGGGCTGCAGCCACCCTGGACATCCCACAGCGAAGCAGAAGAGCCTCGTCCCGGGACCAGCCTGTGACCTCCAGGGAGGAGACGGGGAAGCAGAGCCCCGGGCTCAGGGAGCTGTGCACGCGGGCCTCCCGCAGTAGCCCGCTGTGGCCTCTGGCAGGGCCTCCGGCTCTCGACCTCAGAGCACCAGCCCCTCCTCGTGTCCTATGAAGACCGCGCAGAGTGCCCCCTGCACAACCGTCAGGCCCCACAGGTGCGGTGCCTTGGCCCCAAGACTTCTAGGGCCACGAGAAGGCTTTCCTTCCTTTTAAAGTCAGAAGGAAAAAACCAACATGATCCAACCTAGACTATATTAGTCTTTACACCAATGCAGTCCCAAAATGTAGCGTCTTTTTTTTTAAAGAATTTTGCTGGCGTATAGTTGATTTACAATGTTTTGTTAGGTTCAGGTGTACAGCAAAGTGAGTCAGTTATACATATATCCACTCTTTTTTGGATTCTTTTTCCATATAGGTCATTACAGAGTATTGAGTTTCCTGTGCTACACAGTAGGTCCTTATTAGTCATCTGTTTTATATATAGTAGCATGTATATGTCAATCCCAAGCTCAGCCACAAATGTAGTTTTTAATGTTTCTGACGGAGGAAGGGACCAAGCAAGGCCCAGGTGCCCTGGAGTTCCCAAAAGTCATACTGTGGCCTGCCCCTCTCGGACTTCCTCTCATCCTTACATCTCTCAGGAACGGGGTGAGAAGGGCTGGGGTCTTCTCTGCGTTCCCTCTGAGGGCCCCTCGTACACTCCCTGCCTGGTCACCCCTGAGCTTTATACTGGCGTGAGGGGACGCACAGAGCAGCCGTGAAACAGAGCCGGCGACACCTCCAGCCCAGCTCTTGCTACTTTGTGGGTTTGCTCAGCCTAGAACTTTCTGCAGCCCCTAGGCTGCCCCTCTCCAGTCTTCAGGCGTCTCAGCACCTGCTCCTGGGGCCCCCAGCCAAGGCCACTCCCTGCCGGCTTCCCGCTCCTGGCTGTGTCCCCAGCCACCCCGGAACTGCAGCCAGACACACTCCCTGGCCTGTGCCCCACCGGCACCTCCCCCTCCGCCTGTCTTGGCCGGCCTCTCCCTGACCCTCCTGCCTGAGCTGAGGTCCTGTGGCAGCTCTCCCCGCCTTCCCTTCCCCATCAGAGCTGCTTTGGGTTTCCTCTTTGGTTTCTAGCAAGTCTGGGGCCTCGCCTTTGTCATACACCCACTGTTCGGCCAGAAATTCCCCTAGTGCTTTGCCGCATTGCCCTCAACCCCGAGAGCTGTCCAGGCCATCTTCGTGCCCCTCAGCTGCCACGTCCCCCTGGGGTGCCCAGGCAGAGAATTCAGCCACGGCCGACCATACATGTCGTCAGCAGCCCCCCGCCCTTTGCTAGAGCCCCTTCGGCCTACAGACGTTATGAGGAGGTGTGGCACCCCAGCTGGTGAGGCCTTTCTTCTCCAGGCTTGGTGGCGGGGATGAGGGGACAGGGCCTGGGAATGGTGGCTGGGGGCCGTGAAGAGGTTGGGGCCGGGCCGGAGGGGGATGCTTTTAGCGGGACGTCCCAAGAGGCCTGGGCACCATATTGCCCCCATCGCCCCGCCTCCCTCCCTAGCTTCAGGCTGAGAGTCCAGCAGGAACGGGGCGGGGGCGAGTTTCCCAGTTTCACTCATGTCACCACCCCATCTTCCTGGTTAGGGTTACGGAGGAAAAAACAGCCAGACGTCTCACCCAGGGTGACAAGGGGAAACACATCACTCCCCGGACTGTTGGTCTCTTGTCCTTCTCTCAGGCCTCCCACCCTAAGACTTTTTGGCAAAAAATGCCCAGGGACTGGAAACCAAGAGCTTAATGCCAGCTCTGCCTCTTGCTGGCTGTGTGACCTTGGGCAAGTCACTTTACTTTCTGAACCCGAATTTCCTCATCTATAAATCCGAGGTAATGTCACCTTCCCTGCAGCGCCACACAGGCCCAGAAGTAATAAATGCAGCGAGTGTGCCTGTGTCTGTGGTTCTCAGGAGGACGGTTAGTGATGGAGCCGCTTAGCCCTCTGCTTCTCCAGTAGCTCAGCGCAACCCCTCACCCCGGCTGCAGGCTCCAGCAGAAATGTGCCTCGCTGCTCCCCTGGCCAGGGCTGCCCGTTAATCTGGAGCCCCCGTCTCCCTTTTGCTGACCGGCACCTCCCTCCCCTCCCTCTTCCTCCTGCTACTGCCAAGGCCTGGCTGGGAGACCCCTCAGGGCAGCCCTGCTGCGGTGGCCTCTGCTGACCTCTGCCTGCCTGCCTGCATGGATTTTGCCTGCTCGTTCTTTCTTTGAACATCAGTCTCTTCTACCTGCTGTTATGTTCAGCCTGTGGCTTATGGTCCTTTGGTTGTGGTCCATATTCGTTTCCTATTGCTGCTGTAACAAGTACCACAAACTAAGTGATTCAAACAAATAGAAATTTCTTCTCATACCTCTGAAGGCGAAAAGTCTGAAATGAGTCTTAAGGGGCTAGCATCAAGGTGTCAGCAGGACCAATCCTTCTGGAGGCTTCAGGGGAGAGTCTGTTCGTTGCTTCTTCCAGGCCTCTGCTGGTGGCCAGCATCCTTCAACTTGTGGCCACAGCCCTGTGGTCTCTGCCTCTGGAAACCCCGCCTTCTCTTCTGCCTCCGTCTTATGAGGACACATGTGATTACATTTAGGGCCCGCCAGGATAATTTCTCCACCTCAGTATCCTTAACCTAATCTCAACGGCAAGCTCCCATTTGTCATATAAGGTAACATTTACAGGTTCCAGGGATTAGCGCCTGATCTCTTGGAGGCCATTCTTCAGCCTACCTCAGTGGATAACGACCTTTCATTTTTAGTTAGCCATGCTTTTCTTTTTATGGTTCCTCTCTGTATATAGTAAATGAGCTGGTTTTCTATTTAGGAAAGGAGTATAAAGTTCCCTTTCTAAGTCAAAAAAGTTTTTAAGCAAAAATGCAAATTGTTTTAAAGAAAAATATTAAACGCGTAATAGGGCAGGTGGCACTGCACAGTGACCACAGTGGGGAAGGGGCGGTCTGGGACATCCTGGGGGCTCTTGCCATCCCTCCGCTCAGTCCAGAGCATTGTAAGTCTGGGGCTGGGCCTTGTCCCCTCCACATTTCCCGGCACTGCCTCACCCCCTCTCTTTGCCCCCTTGCCCCACAGCTCACCATTATCTTCAAGAACTTCCAGGAGTGCGTGGACCAGAAGGTGTACCAGGCCGAGATGGACGAGCTCCCTGCCGCCTTCGCCGACGGCTCCAAGAACGGCGGCGACAAGCACGGGGCCAACAGCCTGAAGATCACCGAGAAGGTGTCGGGCCAGCACGTGGAGATCCAGGCCAAGTACATCGGCACCACCATCGTGGTCCGCCAGGTGGGTGGCTACCTGACTTTCGCGGTCCGCATGCCCGAGGAGGTAGTCAACGCCGTGGAAGACCGGGACAGCCAGGGCCTCTACCTCTGCCTGAGGGGCTGCCCACTCAACCAGCAGATCGACTTCCAGGCCTTCCGAGCCGGCGCCGAGAGCCCCGGCGCCCACAGGCTACCAGCCGCCAGCCCCGCCCCCTCAGCCCCCGACACCTTCCCGTACGAGACGGCCGTGGCCAAGTGCAAGGAGAAGCTGCCCGTGGAGGACCTCTACTACCAGGCCTGCGTCTTCGACCTGCTCACCACAGGAGACGTGAACTTCACGCTGGCCGCCTACTACGCCCTGGAGGACGTCAAGATGCTCCACTCCAACAAGGACAAGCTGCACCTGTACGAGAGGACTCGGGAGCCGCCGGGCCGGGCGGCCGCCGCAGGGCTGCCTCCGGCCCCCTGGCCCCTCCTCGGCAGCCTTCTACTCCTGCCCCTGCTTCCTGTGCTGCTGGAGGCCACCTAGGACCGAGAGCGAGGCGTCCCCGAACTGGTCGGCGGCTGCACGAGGGCCGGTGGTGGCCTCCTGGTGGCCCCGCAGTCCCCGCAGGGGTCAGGAGCCCCAGCGGCCACGTACCTCCGCGCCGCCTTGGGCTGCCTGCTGGCAAGGGCTGGGGGCGTGGGACGTCCCCTCCCCTCCCCCGGGGCCCGAGACAAGGTTGTGGTGACCAGTGCTGTGACGTTTGTGACATAGAGCTGTGCAGAGGGAGAGCTGCCCCTCTCCGCCCGCCCCGCCGTGTGAATGTGCAAATCAGAGCCCCTCAGGCCTAAGCCCTCACCTCAACAGAGACACTGGGCGTGGGCAGAGACGACCTGCCCTCACCCCTGCAATGCACTGAAACAGGCCCGGCTGACTGCTGCACGCGCATCCCGGGCCACCTGCGCCCACCCCACGCACACACACTCGTACACACTCGCACACACAAGGCCGGGGGTGCGGGGGTAGCCTCGAGGCTGGACCCCTGGGCAGGGCATCCTTTCCTCTTGGGCTTTAGGATACCCCCGGGGTGCTGCTTGGCATCTTTAGAAAACTAATGTAACCCTTTGGCCAAAAAGTTGTGCCCTCCTGGTGCCTTCCCGCCTGTGGCCTCCCTGCGAGCCAAGGAGAGACCACCGTGTGTGCCCTGGCTGGGCACAGGCTCAGGCCCCAGTTACCAGGCCCCGCAGGTGGGGGACGACACATGTCATCGGCACGTGCTCTGAGCAGCGCCTGTTCTGGCCCCTTCCTCCACTGCCCATCCTCCTGTCCCTCGGTCCCCACTGTTCTTTGGAAGTCGAGTCTTTGCTTCTAAATGTCTAAACAGAGAGCTAGCCCCTTGATTTCTGTTCCTTCCTCCCCAGCAGGTGGCAAGAGGCGGTGAGCAGGGGAACTGAGGCCGCAGGGTGCGGGCTGGAGACTCAGCGGATGGGGCCAGCTGGCCTGCCCTGATCCTTTGCTTTCTCCTAACCTGCCCCCCAGATCCTTGCTCCCTGCCCTGTCCACCAGGTCTGCATTCTGGGGAAAGGAGCAGGGCCTGGAAGGTGTCTCAGCCCTTAGCATCCCTGGCAGGGTCTCCTCCTTCTAGGCCTTTCTCTTAAGCCCCGTGGCCACACAGCCAGGAGACTTTCCCACCTCACGTCAGCCAAGCTGCCCATCCGAGGAGCCCCGAACCAGTCCCACCTCTGCTGCTGTCTCAGAGAACCCCGGTGCTGGTCCCCACTCCTAAAGGCGTGGCCGTGCCCCGGAGGGCGATCCTCCCAGAAGCCCCGCAGGCCCCACTGTCCCCGACCGCCCCCCTGCTGTTGCCCAGGGACCTCTCATACACTGGCCCGGGAGGCTGCGGACTGGTCCCTGCCTCCCCCTCCGAGAGGTTCCCTCTCTCTGCCAAGCCGTGGGCTAGGCGGGCAGGTGGGTGGGAGGCGCAGCCCCGGCCCCTCCCTGCTGGTTTTTAGATGGTCCCTATGTTGGAAGTAAAAAGTGAAGCACTTTATTTTGGTTGTGTTTGATCACGTTCTGCTTGGAAGTGGGGGCCCCTCACTGTGTCCCGTGTCTGCGACCTGTGTGGAGTGTCACCGCGTGTACATACTGTAAATTATTTATTAATGGCTAAATGCAAGTAAAGTTTGGGATTTTTGTTTTGTTTTGTTACTTCCTTTTGGACTACGTGTTGGAGTTTGTTATCTGAACGGACTTTGGTTCCTTTCGGGGTGGAGGGTTGACTTTGGTGGTGGCTGCCCCCCTACAGTGTATCTACCAGGGAAAGGGGAGCGGGCAGCAGCGCGCGCGCTTGTGTGTGTGTGTGTGTGTGTGTGTGTGTGTGTGTGTGTGTGTGAGTTGAGTGTTGTGAGTGCCTGCAGAAGGAGAAGCAATTAAACAACCAAAGCCCCCTGCTTCTCTAAAATTACTTTTTCTCCTTGCGATGAGCTGCCTTTGGGGCTTGAGGGGTCCAGCTTCCCTCGCAAAGCTGGAACCGTCTTGGAGACAGATGATCACATGGAGGGAGGGACATGAAGGGCCTTCTGGGGCGAGGTTGGGTGGGCTGGCCTGAGATCCAGGAGGAGTCCATCAGTCTAGGACCCCAGATCTGGAACTGTGGCTGCCTCCCTCCCCAAAGGTCCCCCTCCTTGCCCGCAGCCCAGGGAAAGGGTGGTGGCACTGCAGAGGGTCCATCAGTGTGCACAGGACTGAAGCTTGCTTCAGGTCTTCACATTTCATCTTTTAAAGTTATCCAGGGCTTCCCTGGTGGCACAGTGGTTGAGAGTCCGCCTGCCGATGCAGGGGACACAGGTTTGTGCCCCAGTTCGGGAAGATCCCACATGCCGCGGAGCGGCTGGGCCCGTGAGCCATGGCCGCTGGGCCTGCGCGTCCGGAGCCTGTGCTCCGCAACGGGAGAGGCCACGACAGTGAGAGGCCCACGTACCGCAAAAAATAAAAACAAAAATAAAAATAATCAATAATAAAAAAAAATAATAATAAAAAGTTATCCAGTGAGTCAGGAACAAGTGCATGCCCGTTTTACGGATGGGAAAAGAGAGACTCGGGGAGATGGACTGACTGGCCTAGGGTTCCTTAGCAAGGGCAGGGCCAACAGGTACACCTAGGCCTGTTTTGCCCCCAAAGTCCCTGCTGTTAATACTAAATGCCAGGCAGCAGAATAGCAGCCCAGTTAAGCCAGGCCACGTCCCAGCTTCTCCACTTTCCTAGCTCTGTGACCTTGGGCGAGTCAACCTCTCTGAGCCTGCATCCCCTCCTTTGCAAGGGTGGGGGGGTGTCCATCCCATAGGGTTGTTTGAAGAGTCAGTGAGTTAATTCCTGTTAAGTACTAAGGACAGGGCCTGGCGCACAGTGAGTGTCCAGTGTTGGTGTCACTATTATCCCAAAGCAAGAGGGGTTGAGTGAGACAGTGGGTGAAAGGAGAGGGGAGAGGGCCACGTGGACCCTGGAAGCTCGGGAGGGAGGTGAACCGAGAAAACCAGAGAGTGAGCATGTACACCAATCCCAAGCCGAGGAGGAAGCTAAAAATAGGAAGGGAGAACTTTCTAGAGCCCTGTTCTTAAGCAGGCTCCCAGAGAGAACACAGGAGTCCGGGCTTTGGGAGGAAGAACCATCCTGGAAGGGACAAAACAAGGCTGGGCCATCCCCACGCATCTTTACCCAGTCACCCCAATTGATAGGCCTCTCAGCCTCACTAGAAAGTGGGATGAAATGAATACTCATGCAGGGGCTGGGGAACCAACGAGGGCTGTTGGCACTTGGCCAGCGCGGAAGAACAGATTATTGAGAAGCTAGGGCCAGGGCACACGGGAGAGAAAAAAAAATCTCATTCACCATCAGCTGAAAAAGCTGCGGCACTGGCCAGAAAAGTCTTGGTTTGGAATTTGTTCAGGACCCTAAACTTAACCAGCTGGAATTCTTTTCCAAGTACCATGCTACTAGTTGCCCTGCGTGAACATGGAAATTTGCATTTCATTGTGAATATGGAACACAGAGCCGTGAGCTAAATGACTCCCAAGAAGCAGATTCATCTTACTCCGCAGGCTGGGTTTGGAGCAGAGACGCTTCTGTGCCAGCTCAGCTGAGGCCAGTCAGCCTGGAGGTAAACGCATTAGCAGATGGAACTGCGGGCCCCTCTCCGCGCTCCACCACCCCCGCTTACCGAGAACCCATTTGAGCCAGGCCAGAGTGGGGCTCATCAGAGCAATGCCGGCGCGCAGGGTGGAGCCGGAGGTTGCACGGACTGGGGGCGGGGGGCGGGGGCACTTGGTCTCAGACGGCAGGCTGACTTGGCATCCAAACTGGCTCTGCCCGTCGCTGTGTGGTCTCCCTTGGATATTTTGAACCTTGGATTCCTTCTTTGTAAAATGGAATTATGAGTACCTACCTCCTAAGGCCATTACAGAAATCCAATGAGCTAACGCTCATAAATTGCCTTGCACACGGAGCCCTGGCGCCCTGGCAGCATGGAGAGGCCACCAGAAATGGCCATCTCCTCCCTTTGCAACTGTCCGTGTTCCTTGATTCACTGGATAACTCTTCCGTGATTGCGGGCGCTGGGGGGATGCGACAGAGATCTGTACACACTCCCTTGCGTTCTTGTTGGGGAGACGGGTCCCTAACCAAGCAGTTACATCAGCGAATGTCCCATGTGACAGCAAAATGAAGAAAAGGTTCATGGGTCAAAGGACCCGAGAGAGATGCACCCTGGATTGGGGGATGGTGGGGAGAGGCTTTCCTCTCCGGTGGGGTCAGCAGGGACCTCGGACTAGTTCACCTGCGTGAATCCGGAGAACAGGCCGTGCAAAGATCTGGGGAGAGCGTTCTCCACAGGGAACAGTGAGTGCAGAGGCCCTGGCACAGCAGCAGCCCAGAGAGTGTGGACCGCAGGAAGCCAGGTGCATGGACCAGGGTGCAGGGTGAGGCCACAGGCAGCTGGAGCAGGACAGGCCTTCTTATTCTAGTTGCCGTAGGAAGCTGCTAGCAGGCTCTGAGCATGGGGAGACGGGCTGGACTCTGGTTTTAAAGGGATCATTCCAGCAAAGAGCGAGATCACTGCGGGGAAGAAAGGCCATCAAGGGGGTGCGACACAAATCCAGCCAGAAGTGGGAGGGCAGTGGCAGAGCCAGAGGTGGCACGAATGACGGGCTTTGGGGTTCAATGTGAAGGTGGAGCTTTGGGGCACGAGAGAACTTGAGAGCGGACCAAGGTGCTGCCTCCCCGTGTGTGGGCTCAGCACCCGGGGAAGCTGTGGTGTCATTTACCGAGCACGGGAGGACCACAGGAGGAGCAGGTCCGGGACACTGGCATCCAAATCTTACTTAAGGACATGTTAGAAAGCACACGCAGCTGGGTTGTTCTTAATTTTTAAATTTAAATGACAAAACTTCCAAGAAAAACTTCTTAAGAAGTGCAACGGCTCACAGAATAAACCTCCCAAAGGGAAATGTGTTACATTTGAACGAGCCGATTGCAAAGCCGTGGTTGGTAAGAGGACGGGCAGGGGTCTCCCGGCTGTCACTCAGGGGATAAAGACACCTGAAGGCCACGACCCAACAGAATCTTGGGAACCTGGTGGGTTGGGTGGCCCAGGACAGCTGGCTTCACTAAGATTGGGCTTTACGGCAAACACCCAATTACGCGTGGACCAAAGTTCTGATCCTGATGAGGACAACAATGCTAAAATTTGAAAAAAAGGAAGTTAAAAGAATAGGAGGGAAGCCTGGGAGGCGCATACTTACTCCCCACAGCTACCAGATGATGTGCTGGAGCCCCTGTGGGCTGGAACAAGTCCCCTTCAAGTGGTGGCCCTGCCACTTGCTGGCCGCAGGACCTGTGGCCTGTTTCCTCATCTGCCAAATGAAGCTGGTGGTCCTGCTGCAGAGGTTCTTGGGAAGACAGGCAAAAATGAGAGAGAACACGGAAGGAAGCACCAAGGATACCACAGACCCCAGCTAGTGTCAGCCCCTCCCCATCTCATTCCCCCCCAGCTCACACCACCTTCACGGACTCCCTCCTCCAGCAAGCCTGCTTGGGGCAGCTCCCACACCAGGAGGGCCCCTGCGCCCGCCCACTCCCCGGCTGACCGATGAGATCTGGAGAGAGGGCGCCTTGAAGGAAAGGCCCACCCTTAGCCTCACATACCTGTCTCCCACCAGACACGCAGGGTGGGGACCCTGCTTGGTTCACGGTCCTTTACCATGTGCTCATCTCTCGAATATGGCCCAGGAATCACATGTCTTTGGTCTGATTGGCCTTAAACAACTCAAGAGCTCTTCATCCAGCTCCCACATGGGCTGAAGAAGCTTGGTGCTCTGGCCAGTGGTCAGTGGGAGCCCCCGGCACCGATCAGGAGTCTAAGGACCCCTAATCCCAGGAAGGTGCCCGTTGTCCCTGGGAAGTCATCACCTGCTGAATCAGTGGGACCAAAGACTCTACCACCTGATTCAACAGCTCCCTCTTAGCTACCTTCCCCACCTTTCCAGGCTTTTCAGCACCTTTGACCATTTAATCCTTTCCTGCCTCTGACGTGGGTTTGGTGCAAGAGCCCTGAAGGAGAGGAACAGAAATGAACACGCTCGGAAGGTCCCAGAAGGATGGACTTAATTAAGAAACTGCAACGGGCAGCAGGTATGCACGGCATAACATGCTGGGGGCAAGGGTGTCTCTGGAACCTGGGGACGCAATCCCAGGCAGCCTGGACCCCCGAGGCCGAGGCAGGCGTGTCGCCGGGCATCACTCCATCCTTGCCCAGAGCGGTGCTGGGAAGGCTCACAGATTCTTCCACATTTGAACTCCTCCTGCCGCTTCGTCCCTCCCTCCCGCAGGAAGCAGAGTCCTCCCCAGGCCGGCCCCTTTAGCCAGAGCAAACTGTCTGGGCAAGCAGATCTGCCGGGGGGAGAACAAAGACATGCTCGGAAAGGTCTGCTGGAAATGGTCTGGGGCCTGGGTCTCAAGTTCACTCCAAGCTCCTTTTGTGCACAAGTCCAGCAACGGTATCTGCTGTCTCCGGGGCTGGGCACTTCATTAACGTGGATGAACTGGCTGGGGCTGAGGGTGACGCCCCTGAAAGCAGGCCTCTAAAGGGACCGAGAGGGCTGGGAATGGGTGGAGAGGCCGTCCCCAAAGCACACCCTCAAGGAAGCAGTGTTAAGTGCTTGGTCCACTGGACCAGCCCCACCCTGCCCAAGGCCAAGCCCTCACCTGGGGGCAGGGGGTGTGTGCCTTGGGTTGGGTGGGCCTGGATGACCAGGGATGGGCAGTGGTGTGGGCAGGGGGACACCCGGGCAGAGGGAAGAGCCCAGCCTCCAGGATCCCAGCCCTGTCACCCACCTACTGACTGTGTGACGTAAGGAAATGAGGGAGTGAGGATTTTAAATTCTTCAAACATTCTTCCAAGGAATTTTGAGAACTTTAAATGAAACAGTCAAATAATTTAAATGGAGTAGTCCTGTGTTGGGGGAATCATGTACCTGCCTCATCTTCATGGTTGGGGGTGACGTGTGATCATTCTGAGCCTCAGCTCTCTCAGCCACGAGGGATGATGACCGCGTGTCCTCACGTGGTCTTCCTGCAGACAAAATGCGTACGCCCACACCTGCCCTGAACTTGCAGTTCCTTTGACCATTTTCACAACAGCCCTACCAGGCAGATGCCATTGACCTGGTTTCCAGGTGAACCCCATGCCACCCACCTGCTTCTCCCTTGAGGAGCCCCAAAACAGGGGTGGCATCAAGCCAAGGTTCTGGTCCTGGGGGAAGCAGGGGGCCAGACCCCCACCTGGAGGCTGGGCAGGTAGGGCGACCTCAACAGACCCTGAAGAGAAAGAGGATGGGAAACAAGGTACGCCAGACCTGAAGCCTGAGAGGCTTGGGGTCGAAGGAGGAGATGGCCCGGGCTGCCTGTGGGGTCTCGGCTGGGTCACCCCAGTCCAGGGGCGGCCATCAGCTTTCCCAGGTTGGGGTCGGCCTTGTTGGCAATCCCAGACATGATCCAGCTGCTGGTGTGGACCCCACTCCCAAATGCATGGGGACTGGAGTCTCCAGCCAGTGCCATGACAGCTATGTGTTCTGGACACCTGCCATGTGCCAGGCGCCCTGCCAAGCGTTTGATCCAAGGACTGATTTGTCACAGCGGAGCCCCCTTCCCGCTGCCTCCTTCCCGAAGCTCAGGGGACTGGAATCCTGGGCTCCGTCAGAGGGGCTTGGTCAGCAGGGCTCCCAGGTGGCCCTCAAGTCAAGGCCGGGGGCCTGGACCACCAGGGACCAACGCCAAGGGGAGCTGGGCAGCACAGCTCCAGTATCTGCCTTGGTGAGTTGACACATCCTGCCCTTTGCTAATGGTCAGGGTGGAAGGGGGCGGTGAATCCCTCCAGGAAGTGCCCAGGCCCCTCCGGGTGCTGACTGGGTGGGTCTAACCTTCCCTTCTCTCTCTCTTCGGTCCTCGCACAGACACCGGCTGGTGCTTCCCCTGTGTGCCCGGTCATGGTGTGGGTTTGGGGACACATTCATTTAGTCTACACACATTCACTGAGGCCCTGTGCCGTGTCTGGGGCTGTGCTTGGTGTTGAGGACACAGCAGTGCTCCCAGGAGATGAGTGTGGCCGCCCTCCCCCGGATGACTTATAGAGGGTGTAATAGAGTGGGAAGGGGATGAGAACGGCGGCAGGAAATGGCCCTGCACTGGTCCTCACGTCGCTCACCTCGTTCTCTGGCCTTGAGGCAGCCACACGCTGCCCCTGAGCCTCTCTCTCTAGTCCTGGGGAAGGACTAGTCCTGGGTCACAGGGCCGTCGGGAGAATAAGATAATACCAGTCAAAGTCACTTGAGTGACAGTCAGAGAAGCCATTGAACAAGGCAGGGACAAGCTCGGCCTTTAGAGGCAGGAGGAGCCGCGTTGGAATCTGAGCTCCACCATTTAGCTGTGTGATCTTGGGCAAGTTACTTCAAGTCTCTGGGCTTCAGGATCCCCACTTGGAAAATGGGGATAAATCCAACCTCATGGCAATTTTGTGAGGACTCAATGAGAAAACACAATAAACAACAGGCCTAGAGCCTGGAACCCAGTAACCAGCCCTCTGTAGATGGTGGCTTCTGCTCACGGGCCTATCACTCAAGCTGCTTTATTCACTCACACCCAAGTCAAGGCCGTGACCAGCTCGGGGTTCCCAAAGATACATAACATACAGATGCTTTCTAGGGGCCAATATTTCCCCAGGCCCTCCAGGGCTGGAGTTCATTGTATAATTTATGAGGTTAGGGAGAGAATCTTTGTAATTATAGCTCCTTTCAACTATAAAATCAAGACATTTATTAATTAAGCCCATACAAAACTACAAAACCAATAAAACGCAAAGGGACAGCATTAATTTAAGAAATGCGTGATGTTTTGCAGACACTAAGTGGGCCCTCTCCGTGCGATGGAGGGGGGCGGAGGTGGGAGCGTCCGGGCCAGGCTCTCCCCAGCTCAGCTGCCTGTCATCTGTTCCCCTGCCTTTCAGTCTTCTGACCCTGGGAAGCCCGTCTCCGGTGTGAGTTCCCTCGTCCCCCCCCGGGGAATTAGCACTGATCCCTCGGCTCCAATACACCCCTCCAAGTCCCGGCTCCCTTGCTCCCTCCTGCCCTTCCCAATGACCCAGGATTCGCTTCAGTTGATTGAAAAAGATGTCCATCAATATGAAAACATACAAAAGTTTCAATTCTTCTAGAGATCTCAAAGGACTACCCTCCCCACCATACATCTGTTGGCCCCAAGTTCAGGAAACACTGAACTAGGAACTAGTCGGGCGACAGTTAGCTAATCTGATTCCCATCCACACCCACTGTCAGAGCAGAACTCAGGAGGTGAAGGGGGCCATGAGGCTCTGTGCAGGGGACAGAGTCACGTGACACGGGGTTCAGAGGGGGAGGCAAAGAGGCCCCGGGTGGGGGGTTGGGGACCACAGGAGCCCAGAGCAATGTGGGAAGAGGTGGCCCCAAAAGGAGGCAGGGAGGCCCGCAGAGCCTTAATCTCCAGCCTCTCCAGGGCAGGGAGGGCAGGGAGTGGGCTGGGCCTCAGGACAGATCACCAGGCCCAGGCCAGGATGGTCCATGCTGAGGACCAGCAGCCCCGATGAGCTGGCCACAGCAGTTAAGGTTCCCCCTGCAGCATGGTGCTTAGCACAGCCGGGCACTGCTCCCCCATCAAGTGGGTGACACTTCCGCCCCCACACCGAGAAGTTAACACCTGGCCCAGGTCACAGCAGTCGGGGTGCAGCCTGATCTGAAGTGAGACGTTCTCTCTGGTACCCATGCTGTCAGCCAGGCTGCTATGGGGGCCCTGGATCTCCTTCCCGGGCCTTGGGGCCCTCCTGTGTGAGTCCACTAGGCTCCCCACCCTGCTACTGCCACCCCAGACCTTGCTGCCTCTTCACCCTCCTGCCTGGTACAGCTAGCCCCAGGCCAGGCCTGGGTACCTCCCTCCCCAGGTGAGGCAGTCCGGGACCAGGAACCCGCATGCCTGCCGCAGCATAGCCACCCTTCCAGGAGCTACGATGCTGAAATAATACCATCATGGCTAGTAAATTGCCTCTACTTAATATTTGCCCCAGGCTTCTAAAGCCTCATCATCCTTCCAGTCCGTTCCCTGGAGATTCTAAAAATCCAGCAAATGAAGGGTTAATGCCCGGTAGGCCAGGAAGCCTTGGGGAAGTTGTTCTACTGCCCAGAACTGGCTTCTAACTGCTTTAAATGTCCCCCTGGTCCAGGAGGCCTGCCGACTGGGACCTGAACTCTGGCCTGAGCCCCCAGCACGCTCATCCTCCAGGGAAGGGAGCACCCCAGCCCTCCTCTCCCCGGGTCCCCTCTCTGAGAAGGCTTCAAGCCCAGCACCCACAGGGCCCATGCGGAGTCAGGACTCAGAGCTGGAGGTGAAGGAAAACTGGTCCCCGCTGGGAGCCCCACTTTTCCAGGGGGGCATGGCGGCTATGACAACATGGGGGCAACAGAGTATGCCAGGGGCTCTGATGGCATCTGTGGGCACCGGGAAGGGACAGACAGGAACGGGACAGGGACAGCAGGGTCAGAGAAGGCTGCTCAGGGGAAACCAAGCTGGAATTGCATCTTGAGGTTGAACAGGATTCACAGGCACGCGGAGGTGAAAGAGGTGGAGAAAAGGGGGACAGTGGCCTAGAAGCAGACCCTCAAACATCTGAGGCTGCAGGGGCAGTTTGGGCTGGCTGCAGCCGGGGGGGCTCAGGGAGACAGAGAAGATGAGCGTGGCCAGCAGGGCAGGTTGTTGCCCACGGCCTCGGACCCAAACCAGCGAGCTTAGAGCTAAGGGGAAGGTCACGGGGGAGCAGCAGAGTGATGCCTGGGCCTTGAGGCTCAGGGCGGACCCTCTTCCTGCCACGCGGAGGTGGGAGGGAGGAGAGGCTGGAGCTGGGAGGAGCCTGTGTATCCCTGAAGGATGGCTGGAGGTGAAGCAGGGCTGCCCCATCAACCCTGGGGGGCAGAGAGCCCACCCGGCTGCCTGAGGCCCCTCCTGAGGCTGGGTGGTGGCGGTCAGCACGGCCCCCAGGCCTCCTGCTGGTGGAGGCAGGTGAGGCCAGCCTCTCCCTGCAGCCTCTAGCCCTCTCCTGTGTCCCCGCCCCATCGCACTTCCGGCAGGGGCAAGGTGCCTCCAGGTCTCTGGCTCCAGTGTGGGCTCACAACCAGGGAGAACAGCCCCCAGGGGGCAGGGGAGTGACGGCTGAGCCCTCCCAGGATTGGGTTCAGTGGTGGCGGAGACAGGCCGTTTGCAGTGGAAATCTGCTGCCCCCTGCAGGACAGTTCTAGAACCACACTCGCTCAGGGCCCTCCATCGGAGAACGGGAGCTGATCCCAAAACACACAACGCAGACCCCAGCTGGGTGGCAAGAATCGTCTCCCAGGTGTAGTTCCCAGCACCGCAGGATGTCCCAACATCCCCCTTTGATAATATCGACAGGTGCCGAGCCCATCAGGGACCCCTCAGGGACCTCACTCAGGCCACCAGAGCCTGACCAAGGGCTCTCACGTGGACTTTTGAGTCTGAGGCTTGGAAAGGCAGCAAGGTCGCCCAAGAACGCCATCTGGTTCAAAGCCAAGTCTGTGCAGCTCACAGACCCACGCCTCCCATTGGTCCTCACACCTTCCCTGGACCCCTGCCCTCTACTCATCTCCTGGCTCTTTTCTCCCTGGTATTTGTCAGACCTTGTGTCCTCTTATTGTTCGCTTGCCTAGGGACTGCCTCCCCAATCCCCCCAGCTAGGAAATCAACTCAAAGAGGGCAGGGCCCTGTCCTTCCTGTGTGTGTCCACACCACCCAGAACAGGGCCCGGCCCACAGGGAGAACCTCTCTCTCATGACTGTCTAGTCCCAGCTGTATCTCCCCACCAGACTGGGAGCCTTGTCTCTGTCTTTCAATGGTTCCAGTCCCTGCTGGGCCTTCCTCCTTGGGTTTAATCGCCCAGAGCAGGCTTTGCAGAAGCCCCTTTCCCGGGCTCCCAGGACAGGCAGCTCCAATTATTTAGCCGGCTCCAGGGTGAGGGCTGCTACATCCTAGGTACCCCTGACCTCCCCTCCTCTACCTGCACCCTCCCCAGCTGAGAAATGATGGATGCTGTCTCCTTCTGGGTGGTCCCCGGGGCTTGCAAACCTCTTCCTTTCCCACAGCTGGAGCTCTCACTTACAAACCACATTAACCCTAGGAGCTGCCTGCTTCGAGTGCAAATGAAGGTGAAAAATCCACCTGCCCTACTGCACACAGGGAAGGACCAAAGGAGACAAGGTACCGACTTCCCTGCCCGCCTCCTAGACCATCCCTGCCCCCCAAGGCCAACCCAGTGCATGGGGTCAGTGGGGACCATGCTTTAGTGATGACAATTCCCTCTTGGATCATGAAAGACATTAAGAAAAAGACAGCACGTATGCACCCTCTGCGGGGCAGCTCTGGCCCCAGGAAGTGGCTGTCATTCTGCCCATCTTCGAGGTCGGAAGCCTGTAGGTCAGAGACTTGCCTGTGCTCCACATAAAGCCCAGTCACATGGCACAGAACTGACCAGGAATCCCCAAGACTCAGCCCAGGTTAGGACCCCACCAGCAGCAGCAGGGGCAGACCCACCAGGGCCCCGGTTTCTACAGGATAAGGAGCATTTATTCCGATGAGCCATGTCTCTTCCCCACTTCACAAAGCAGAACAAATGCAGGTTGGGAGGTGACATGAGCCCAGTAGTTTTCCAGTCTCAAAACGTGATGGAAAGGCTGCCTCCAAGACAAACCTGGTCCCGCTCCTTTAAGAGCCACAGGTTGGAACCCTTGAGACACAGATCTGGCAAACTGCGGGGCCTTGTGTTTCAATAAGTGACCTTTCTGTTGGCGCTAATTGAGAAGGACTTGCCTTGATGCCAGATGTGTGAGGCCCTGCCAGGGAGCGGGGAGGGGCCTGGGCCTGCTCCTTCCAGTAAAAGGCAGGCGTTTTTTGGCAGCGGTCAGTTTAGAAGCCTGGTTGCTATTGTAAATCATAAGCTGATTATTGCACTTGTTCTTAAAATTTCCCAAAGTTGTTCCAGCCAAGCTGTGAGTTGCAACACGATTGTGAGTTAAGTTTATAGGCAGGAAGACCCCTCAGCTCTTGAGTCTCTGACTCCCACTGCATGCACTAAAACCCCGGCACCACCAGGCGGACGAGGCTCCCTGCAGCCACGTGTCCTGGGCTGACAGTCACAGGAGTTAAGCCCTCAGCCCTGAGCAGACACGTGGTTTATTTGGTTTTCAGCAATTAACACCTTCACAAAGACTGAAGTTCGGTTTCAGAGTCACCTAAGTATTAGCAAAACCCCTTGGGTCTGGCAAACTTCTCCGCCTCCTATTCAGACGGCTCGCCAGCCACGGCTGTGCCACCCTTCCTCTGTCTGGGGCTCGCAGGAGCTGGGCCAGCCCCCGTGCCAAATGCTCAAGTTAACATTTGTGTCAGTGTTTCCATTATAAAGTGCTCTTTTCCCCCCTTCAAGAATATACAGCCCAACCGTAAAATTACCCTCAAGGCTGCAGGCTGGCAGACCCGGTGTTCTGATTTCCTCTTGACGGGGGGCTGCGGGACCCCTGTTGATGGGCACCTGACGGGCACAGGTCTCCCCGTCCGGCATGACCGACATGGGAAATTGAGGGCGGCTCTGCTCAGCCACTGGCGGCAACTCCTCATCAAGTGCAGGGACTCAGGCTAAGACGACTGCTGCTGGGCTGGGGGACTGTCGGCCTCAGCTACTCAGAGAAAATCTAGAACGTGTGGTGAAAGGACCTGGACCCGACAATGCAACTGGGCCTGGGTAGGGGGAAGAGACGCAACTTTAAAAGGTTCCATTTCGCAAGCTGTCAATCTTGATGACCCAGCAACCAAGGGAAGGGAGATGAGGAGGCATGCACAGTCGCGGGTCACGCCAATGCAATGCAACGTGTTCGCCCAATTCTAAAAATCCTTAGTAACACTTTTTAATATACAAGAATCAAAAGTACAGCAGTTTTACAATGTAGGAAAATTTAATACATACTATATAAACAACATTATTTACATCAGAAATCACTAGGACAGTGGCATTTTTCACAAATATAAATTAATTACTGTTTAGTCAACAGGTTTTAAAAGTCCACAATTTTACAATAAAGAAAAACCATCTGTCCCCAACCGAGTGGGACACAGATGGACTAAAGCAGCCTGGACCCTTGGCCTGGCTCTCCTCGCCCGACACGGCAGCCCTCGGATGAGCCAGAGGAGCGAGCGCTGGCGCTGGGCCCCGGGCCACCGCTCCTGCTGACGCACTGGTTTTGGTCTGTAGGATTTCAGTGTCACTGTGTGAATTCATAACTGAATCGTGTTTGCACCGCGCACCCTGATGCGGCTCTCAGACATCAGGCTAGAGTGTCTGCAGCAGGACGTGAGAAGTGTTCTGGGTTCCCATCAAAGAGCGTTAAGGAATGCCTAAAAGGAAGGGGAGCCTGGGGCCAGCGACAGATGGCGGGGACGAGTCTGGAGTTACCGTTTCCTCTGCCAGGACTAGGACATACACGTGAATCCGGGTTTCTGTTCAGGTTCCGGGTTCTGTTCAACTTCCCTCTTCCTCAGTCCCTGCTCTTTCTACCTAATAACTAAATCTTTCAAAGCTAGGCTCCATGGAATACATCCTCACAGATCCCGGGGGCAGCTTCTCCCATCCACAAGTGAGAGAATTCCTACCTGTGCAAATTTCTGGTTTTGATATAAGCATACAGTATTCATACTGATTTAGGACAATGAGGAAATGCCTCCTTTCTCCCAACCCACCCTTCAAACATACTCCGACACCTAAAATAGATGCTTTTATGGGGATACTGTACTTTTCATAATCAATTTAACACTGACCTTGCTGACACTGCCTCTGGCTACATCATATGGCACTAAAAATCCTGAATGTGAACAAAAGAAAGTTCCTTTTTCCTCATGATGAGACAGCTTTGGGAATGACTCACATCTCCTACCAACAACTTCAGGGGAAAAAAAAAAAAAAACCTTGATGAGCACTGAAATGCAGGCCCTCCAATTCCTCCTCCTGGCCTCCTCCACCTGAAAGGACATGACCCAACTTCCCACAGGGGAAGCCGTGCTGGGGCCCACCCTGCCCACCTCCAGGGCCCGTGGATGGCTCAAGGATCTGCAAAAGCCAGGTTGCCCGTCCCCTTTGGCCTGAGCAAGACAAACACAGGTAGTGTCAGTACTGTTGGCAAGGAGCCCAACCCGTGGCCAAAGCAGAGGCATGATTTCCTATCTTCCCCCACGGAGCAGTCTCACATGTCCTCACTGGGGTGACGGTGGCCGGGGGCTCCTCTGTGGTCCCTTGGGGCTGTGCTCCGGGCACGTGTCGTACAAGCCCAGGGTGAACGACGCCAAGTACCAGGAGGAGAAATAGATCAGGAGGTGGTGGGCCCACTGAGCTCCCCTCACTAGCTGTGCGGACCCAGACTCTCATGTGGACCTCAGCACAGGCGAGCCCAAGGACGCTCTGGGAAGCAGTGTGTGATGGCCCCCCAAAGCCACCTCTGCTTCACTGGTGAGGCAACAGTAAAGGCATTAATGGTGCTGCCCAGGATACCAGCATGTAAGTGATAATGATTTTATGAAGTCCCCTCGGGTTAGTGCGGGGAGTTCAACCCTGTATATGCCCAGTGGAAGGGTTTCCAGCAGCTCTGAGCCTGGACACGTATAGGCACACTGTATGTTCAAGTCAGTTATTCTGTCTCCATCTAGAAAGGCCTTTGGATACTCTAACAATTACTGGCAAGTTATATTTAAAGTGAACAGAACGGAAGGCCCCAGAACCAGTAAAATGAAAGGAGCCTCCTTAACGAATGTAACCAACTTGCCTCCCATCCTGACTCAATTCAACTCTAGTCTGACTCTCACTATCTACAGCTCAGTTACCCTGTCCTTGGATATTTCCTGTTGTGGGAAAAAAAAAAAAATGAACTGAGGTTTACACTTAACTTGATTTCGTTCTAAAAGATACTGAGTTCAATTCTAATGATCTCCAACTAGCAGTGGAAACGTGTTCACCACAGGCAACTTGTGTCTGTCCACCCACCACATGAGCGGCAGGAGATGTGTGACTGCGGAATCTTACCTCTTCAAGCTGGGCAAAGGCAAGTCCGACGCAGCTGTGGATGGTGACCAGCTGCCATGCTGGCCCTCCCCCACTTGCCACACTACCAACCCCCAGGCTGGGAAACCCATCCGCCCCTCCCCCACAGCCCACCCTGATGCTGCCAGCAACCAGCTCATCAGCAGGCCTGCTCCCTCGGCCCCCTCCTCGCCAGGCCCAGGACCGTTACCGCTCATCCCAGGAATCGGAATCCACCAGGGATTCCAGTGCCCTGGCCACACACACCCAGCCCTCACCTCGCCTGCCCTGCGTGCAGCCCACTCCCAACCAAACAGGACCCACGCCCACTTCAATGCTGCCCAGCTCACAGTCCTCAGAAGTCAGCTGAACAGGCCCTACTTTCCCTGGCACAGGGGGCAAGCGAGGCCCACCTGGGAGACCAAACCTTTGAAATGTACAGTGTGGGAAAACTTAGTGTTGGTGGGGAAGCAGCCGCTGTGGAAGTGTTTCCCCCTCTGTCCCCCACGCCCCCAGCACAACAGGTGTCACATGATGAGGCCGTGTCACTTCTCCCAAGAACACGTTTGAGGGGGGTACCTGCTCCCCTTCAAGTCCTATGATGCGAGACCCCACCCGCTCGCCCCCGCGCCCCGCTCCCCATCAGCAGCATCTGTCACGTCATGGTGAACCAAACCCCGTGCTGTCCAGCAGGTCCCGGCAGCCTTCGTGCACACGCGCCTTCCCCGACCACGCGCCGAGGTCCAGGGCGCGCCAGCCCTGGTGATAAAACATTCACGACTCTAAGATCCTTTCTTCCTTCACTGGGGAACAGCCCGTGAAGCTGGTAGACAAAACGTCACCTCTTCCTCCTAGCACCCATCAAAGTGGGAGGCCAGGACAAGGCTGGAATGGGATGGGGTGCCCAAGTGCGGGAGTGGTGACCCAAATCAAAGCTGGACCAAGCGAAAGGCCCCCCCACTCCCTGAAGTGCTCCTTCAGCGGCGAGCTGACAGCAGCTGCGTGTCCAGAAACGCCATCACTGGTCTAGATAACTGGCTCCTGTGGATCAGACCAAAAACATCCAGGTGCTTAATGACTCTTGCACTCCCCTTCTTTCCAAACTGTCCTTTATGTTTTTCTAACATTCCAGTTATAATCTGGGTTGTTTTTCTGTTCTAGTGATCTCTCCAAAGGAGACCGATGATCCAGGGGTGACTTGGAATCGTGAGGAGATTTCTGAGAAGGGGGCGAGCGAGGATCTGAGACTGCGGGGTGCAGCGGGGGAAGGGGCTGTTTATACTCCCCTAATTTGTCTGTGTGGAAAGAGCGGTGATGGTCCGAGGGTCCCTGACCATGGTAGCCCATAGGGGGGCGGTGATCAGACATTCGTCGGAAATCCTGCTGGTGGTAATTTTGAGGCCTGAATTCATCGGATCGCCTCCGTTTGGAGTCGTGATGGTGCCTGAAACAGAGATGCAAGGATCAGCTGGAGACCAAAGCCGGATTCCCACCCCTCCTCCGTCATCCACTGGCTCTTCCTCATGCACTCATATTTAAGGACGCTTCCAGAAACTCAGAGGCAAATACTTATACATTACTAGGAATCGAAAAAAACAAAACTAAAGTAGTAACAAAGGGCTATTTTATACTTATTGGCAAAACACAGCCTATGAAATGACATAAGCCTCATCAGGTCTGCAGTGAAACAAGCACACACTTGAATCACTGATGGCTTTGTAAACTCACGTTCCCTTCAGGAAAACTGGCAAGATCTACAAACATCCTCATGTTCCTCAACCCAGCCCAGGAGAAAAAGAGCTACAGAAATTATTTTGTAAGTTATTAGTAACAACAAAAATTATAACCTAAATATGCAACAATACGTGCAGGGTTAATTAAATTATTTTAACACGTACTCAATGTGAAGAATATTAAAATTTTTAGTCAGGACCATGGCAAACTGCTTGTTATACTATTAATAGAGAATCTGTCTAAGTCAACAACAAAAAGACAAACAATACAATTCAAAAATGGGCAAAGGAGCTGAACAGACATCTCTCCAAAGGAGATACACAAATGGCTACTAAGAACATGAAAAGATGTTCAACATCTTTAATGGGCATTAATCACCAGGGAAATGCAAATCAAAACTACCATGAGATACCATGTCATACCCATTAGGATGGCTACATTCAAAACACTAAAAATAAATGTTGGTGAAAATGTGGGAAAATTGCAATTCTAACACATAGCTGGTTGGAATGTAAAATAGGTCAGATGCAGTAGAAAACATTTTGGTGGTTCCTTAAAAGTTAAACACAGGACTGCCACTGACTAACAATTCCAATCCTAGGTATATACCCCAAAAGCACTGAAAACAGATATTCAAACAAACACTTATATACCATGTTCACAGTAGCACTATTCACAAGAGCCAAAAGGTGGAAAAACTCTAATGCCTATCAATGGATGAAGGGATAAACAAATGTAGCATATGTACATACACTGGAACATTATTCACCCATGGAAAGAAATGAAGTACTGATACATGCTACAATGTGGACGAACCTCTAAAACACTATGGCAAATGTCAAAAATGCCAGTCACAAAAGGCCACATACTGTATGATTCCATTTATGCAAACTATCAAGACTAAGTCCACAGAAACAGAATGCAGAAGACTGGTGGTTGCCAGGAGCTAGGGAGAGAGAAGAATGGAGAGTGACTACTTTAGTGGTTATAGAGTTCTCTCTGGGGTGACCAAAGTGTTTTGGAACTTGACAGAGGTGGTGCTTGCACAACATAGTGAACTACTAAATGCCTCTGAATTGTTCACTTTAAAATAATTAACTTATGTTATGTGAATTTCACCTGAATAAAAGAGAGGGAGGGAGAGGGAGGGGGAGAGAGAGACTGTCCATGTTCCAGCCAAGATGGAGTAACAGGGGCTACACTTACTCTCCTGTTGAAACAATCAGAAAGGGACAAAATGTATGGAACAATGGTTTTCAAGACACCAGATGTCACGTAACAAAGAACCGCAATCCCTACGGGAAGAGAAACTAATGAGATAAGCCTTACAAGCACCGGCTCAGGAGAAGCCCAGACTTCCTGCATTGGGGTGGGGGTGTTCAAAGTGTAGAGTGCAAGAGAAGCAAGTTCTACAAAGAGAAAGAAGTTCAAAGACCAGCAAAGGTTCCCCCTCGAGTGTTCAGCTGGATACCGCTCAGGGTGTATATGTGAGGAAACTACCCAAAAGCCAGGAGAAAAAAACACTGAGAAGGATGAGACGCCAGTGCTCTGTGCTCACACAGAGTTGGAACAGTGCCTGTTCTCTTCTCACCAGCCAGACGGGGAAACCTCAAGATCCAAGGGGCACTGGCAGAGTACCAGGACGGTCCTGGCCTCGGAGACTTTGCCTGAGCACTGCTCCAGTCCTGCCTAACAAATCCGAACAAGATCCGAGAGAATCAAACTGTTTCCAAGTAACCTAACTGTGTTTCATACCACAGTTATTTTATAGGGATACAAAAATGTCCAACACTTAACTAGGTATCTAATCAAAAACTACCTGGCATAGAGAAATAATAGCAGAAATAAACAAATGGGACCTAATCAAACTTATAAGCTTTTGCATAGCCAAGGAAACCATAAACCAAACGAAAAGACAACCTATGGAATGGGAAAAAATATTAGCAAACAATGCAACTGACAAGGAGTTAATTTCCAAAATATACAAACAGCTCATACAACTCAATAACAAAAAAAACAAACAACCCAATCAAAAAATGGGCAGAAGAACCAAACAGACATTCCTCCAAAGACGACATACAGATGGCCAACAGGCACATGAAAAGATGCTCAACATCGCTAATTATCAGAGAAATGCAAATCAAAACTATAATAATTCTGACCTTACTCCGGTCAGAATGACCATCAATAAAAAGTCTACAAGTAACACATGCTGGAGAGGGGGGCAGAAAAGGGAATCCTCCTGCAACTGTTGGTGGGAATTTAAGTTGGTGCAACCACTATGGAAAACAGTACAGAGGAGGTTCCTTAAAAAACTAAATATAAGAGTTGCCATGTGATCCAGCAATCTCACTGCTGCACATATATCTGGACAAAACTATAATTCAGAAAGAAACATGCACCTCTATGTTCATAGCAGGACTAGTTACAATAGCCAGGACATGGAAACAACCTAAATGTCCACTGACAGATGAATGGACAAAGAAGATGTGGTACATACACACAATGAAATACTACTCAGCCATAAAAAAGAATGAAATAATGTCATTTTGCTGCAACATGGATGGACCTAGAGATCATACTAGGTGAAGTTAAGTCAGAAAGAGAAAGACAAATACCATATATCGTTCATATGTGGAATCTAAAAAAATGATTCAAAGGAACTCATTTACAAAGCAGACAGAGACTCACAGACACAGAAAACAAACTTATGCTTACCAAAGGGGAAAATATGTGGGGGAGGAATAAATTAGGAGTTTGGGATTAGCAGATACAAACTACCATATATAAAATAGATAAACAAGAAGGTCCTACTGTATAGCACAAGGAACTATATTCAACATCCTGTAATAAACCGTAATGGAGAAGAATATGAAAAAGAAGAGAACCAGGAAAATAAGACCCATAATGAGGCAATAAATCAATCAGTTGAAACTGACCCAAATCATAGAATTAGCAGACAAGGATAGAAATACCATGTTGAAACTGTATACCAGATTTCAAAAGGTCAAAGAGAGACATGGAAGATTAAAAAACAAAAAAAAAAAACAAAAAAAAAAGGACCCAAATGCAACTTCTAGAGATAAAACTACAATGTAAGAAGTACAAAATATACTATCAATAAATGGGCCTCGAGGCAGATTAGACATTGAAAAAGACAATATTAGTGAACCTGAAGACAAAGCAATAGAAACTTTCCAAATGCAACAGAGAAAACATAATTAAAAAAAATAAGCCTAGCATCAGTGAGCTGTGAGACAAATTCAAGCAGCCTACCACAGGTGTAACTGAAATCTTCAAAGGAGAGTGGGGGAACAGAAAAAAGTATTTGAAGAAATAATGGTAAAAAATTTTCCAAATCTGATAAACTGATAAAGGTGCAGATCCAAGAATTCCCAAGCACAAGAAACATAAGGAAAAATATACCATGGCACATTATAATCAAATTGCTAAAAACCAGTGATGAAGAAAAAGACATATTATGTAAAGAGGAGTAAAGATAAAGATGACAGATTTTTCATCACAAACAATACAAGTAGAGAATAGAGGAACATCTTTAAAGTACTGAAAGGAAGTGTCAATCTATAAATTTATACCCAAAAGAAAATATCTTTCATAAGTGAAGACAAAATAAAGATTTCCTCAGACATACAAATGCTAAAAGAACGTATCACCAGCAGACCCACAGTAAAACAAAAGTCCTCCGGGCAGAAGAGAAATGATACAGAATGGAAATACAGATCTACACAAAAGAATGTAGGGCAAATGCCCACTGGAGTCAGATAAGATGGTACAGAAGGGTGGGGGGTGAGGGGTACAGACCCCTCCTAAAAGAGGCTGCTGCTACTCGCCACAGCTGCTGTGCTAAAGCAGCCTGGTGTTACCAGATCCTCCAAAAGAAGGCAGGACATGGAGATGTTTATATGAAATTTTCCTATATTAATTTCAAGGGGCAGTCAAAGCATGTCTTTAGCCTAGGGGAAACCAAAGTTGCTAGGAAGCTAAAATACAGCTAAGTCCTGAAATTAAGAAGAATAGATAAAACCTCTTCAGCCCTTCCTGTACTTGCTAACTCTCACAACTACTCTCACAAAACCTTGGCCCATCATAACATGATATTATATGGCTGTAGAGAAGGGACAACTTCAAAAGACTTTGACTGCTAAACTGTGGGCTCCTAGCATGAAAGGACCACAGGCTGGTACCCACCTAGTGTGGCCGACAGCATAGCACAGAGCTTAATCATTTTGGTTGCAGACTCTAATACTTTATGGCTACCACTTCTCTAGATTTCCTCAGAGGACAGCAGAAAACTCCCCCTGCACAAGTGTGATGATGAAACCATAAATGGCTCCTTGGCCCAGAGAAAAAAACTTAAAACCTGTAACCTGGCATTCAAGCCCCACCCCCACATCCAACCTGTTCATCTTCTGGGCATCCCTTCCTGGGGGCCTATCCTTGGCCTGGGCCTGTGATGCCTAGTCCATCTCTCTCTGCTTAGCTGACTCTCCAGGGCCCAAACCAAGAATCGCCAGCCTCCCCTCTTCCTCAGCCCTCAGGAAAAACTCAAAAATCCATTCTTTCAACCGTCCACTCAGCACACAATGTCAGCTGCCTACATCATGATTTCTCCCCAACACTCTGAAGATGCCCTGACGGCAGAAACACAGCACCAGACTTGGGACCATGGCTGGCACATGGTAAGAATAAGCATCTGATGGATAAATACATTAAGTTTCTGTTGCTTTTCTCTCCACCTATAAATAGTAAGCCCCTGGCAGAGGTCAGTGCCTGGTGTCTGAGGGCCCTCTGCATACCGGTCATAATAATCCCTGTGTCCCCGGTGGTCTCGGTCACTGCTGTACTGGTCATAAGGTCTCTTTCTGGACAGGTTGTTGGGTCGGTAGCTCCCTGAACGGTGGGCGTCCATGTGTCGCCGGTCCCCATAATGGTGGTCCTTGTACCAGTGCTGCTCATACTGATGGTGCCTGTCACCACCCCAGGGTGGATTGTTATTGCCACCACCATAGTTGAACTTTCTTTCCCTCTGCCAGTCGCCTCGATCTGCAGAAAGAGAAATAATGATCTCATGATTCCAAGAACTGGCTGCATTTCACTTCCACTAAAGTTTCAACTGAAAAGGCCGACACATGTTACAAACACTACATTTCTTCCTTCTTGGCCTTTTTGCTGCTGGTTATCATACAAGTAATGAGTCCAAAATTCTTTACCTAAAATTTTAAGGCAAACGAAAATTCACCTTTC
>NW_006772915.1:623126-656833 GCF_000442215.2 Lipotes vexillifer | reverse complement strand
TTTCCCTAAAATTTTAAGGCAAAAGAAAATTCACCTTTCTCCTTCTGAAATTTAAGAACCACTGTTTTTCATTTTCTTTCTTTCTTTCTTTCTTTCTTTTTTTTTTTTCCTGCTTTTCATTTTCTACACCTGCTTACCTTCCAACCTGGGGCTTACCCTTAAAATGAGATTTCACTAAAACGAACAACAACAACAACAACAAAAACCCCACACCAAACATTAATTTGGAAAAAGGCACTGCTGAGTTTCAAAGCCACAAGGTAATACCCTCCATTTACACATCTAAGGTTTATTTACCTGCTGGTACCATCAGCTGTGCCTGGTCCCTGAATATCTTTCCAGACTATACCTACTGGTTCTACTCTTCTTCCTTAGCCCACACCAAAAGAATGGCACTCCTCCAGTAAAAGGTGATTGCTCTAACTCTGGATTCTGTAACTCTCAAGGATAGAGCCAAACTGAAATTTGTTTTAACTTCAATAAGCCTCCCTTTTCCCCTGAGGAGAAGAATCACACGTATCTGAATCCAAAAAGACAGTGAAGACACAGAAGTAGAGGAAAGGAGGCTATACTGGATTGAAATGTGGTCTCCAAAATGTATGTCCACTTAGAACCTCTGACTGTGACTTTACTTGAAAATAGGGTCTCTGAAGTTGTAATGATGGATCTCGAGTTGAGATCATCTTGGATTTACAGTGGGCCCTAAATCCAATGATAGATATCCTGTTAAGAAAAAGGCATAGGGAGATTTGGGAGAAAGAGACACAGAGAGGAAGGCCATGGAGAGATGAAGACAGAGAATGGAGAGACATTCACAGAAAGATAGACAAGATGAAAAGGCAGAGGGCTATGTACCAGATGAAGTAACAAGATAAAACCCCAGAAAAACAACTAAATGAAGTGGAGATAGGCAACCTTACAGAAAAAGAATTCAGAATAATGATAGTTATTATTATCCAGGACATTGGAAAAAGAATGGATGCAAAGATCGAGAAGATGCAAGAAATGTTTAAAAAAAGAACTAGAAGAATTAAAGAACAAACAAACAGAGATGAACAATAAAATAAGTGAAATGAAAATACACTAGAAGGAATCAACAGCAGAATAACTGAGGCAGAAGAACAGATAAGTGACCTGGAAGACAGAATGGTGGAATTCACTGCTGCAGAACAGAATAAAGAAAAAAGAATGAGAAGAAATGAAGACAGCCTAAGAAACCACTGGGACAACATTAAATGCAACAACATTCACATTATGGGGGTCCCAGAAGGAAAAGAGAGAGAGAAAGGACCCGAGAAAATATATGAAAAGATTACCGTCGAAAACTTCCCTAACATGGGAAAGGAAATAGCCACCCAAGTCCAGGAAGCGCAGAAAGTCCCATACAGGATAAACCCGAGGAGGAACACGCCGAGACACATAGTAATCAAATTGGCAAAAATTAAAGACAAAGAAAAATTATTGAAAGCAGCAAGGGAAAAATGACAACATACAAGGGAACTCCCATAAGGTTAACAGCTGATTTCTCAGCAGAAACTCTACAAGCCAGAAGGGAGTGGCATGACATATTTAAAGTGATGAAAGGGAAGAACCTACAACCAAGATTACTCTACCCAGCAAGGATCTCATTCAGATTTCATGGAGAAATTAAGACCTTTACAGACAAGCAAAAGCTGAGAGAGTTCAGCACCACCAAACAAGCTTTACAACAAATGCTAAAGGAACTTCTCTAGGCAGGAAACACAAGAGAAGGAAAAGACCTACAATAACAATCCAAAAACAATTAAGAAAATGGGAATAGGAACATACATATCGATAATTACCTCAAATGTAAATGGCCTAAATGCTTCCACCAAAAGACACAGATTGGCTGAATGGATACAAAAACAAGACCCATATATATGCTGTCTACAAGAGACCCACTTCAGACCTAGAGACACATACAGACTGAAAGGAAGGGGATGGAAAAAGATATTCCATGCAAATGGAAACCAAAAGAAAGCTGGAGTAGCAATTCTCCTATCAGACAAAATAGGCTTTAAAATAAAGACTATTAGAAGAGACAAAGAAGGACACTACATAATGATCAAGGGATCGATCCAAGAAGAAGATATAACAATTGTAAATATTTATGCACCCAACATAGGAGCACCTCAATACATAAGGTAAATACTAACAGCCATAAGAGGGGAAATCAACAGTAACACATTCATAGTAGGGGACTTTAACACCCCACTTTCACTAATGGGCAGATCATCCAAAATGAAAATAAATAAGGAAACACAAGCTTTAAATGATACATTAAACAAGATGGACTTAACTGATATTTATAGGACATTCCATCCAAACACAACAGAATACACATTTTTCTCAAGTGCTCAGGGAACATTCTCCAGGATAGATCATATCTTGGGTCACAAGTCAAGCCTTGGCAAATGTAAGAAAATTGAAATTGTTTCAAGTATCTTTTCTGACCACAACGCTACGAGACTAGATATCAATTACAGGAAAAAGACCTGTAAAAAATACAAACACATGGAAGCTAAACAATACACTACTTAATAACGAAGTGATCACTGAAGAAATCAAAGAGGAAATCAAAAAGTACCTAGAAACAAATGATAATGGAGACCACCCAAAACCTATGGGATGCAGCAAAAGCAGTTCTAAGAGGGAAGTTTATAGCAATACAGTCCTACCTTAAGAAACAGGAAACATCTTGAATAAACAACCTAACCTTGCACCTAAAACAATTAGAGAAAGAAGAACAAAAAAACCCCAAAGTTAGCAGAAGGAAAGAAATCATAAATATCAGATCAGAAATAAATGAAAAAGAAATGAAGGAAACGATAGCGAAGATCAATAAAACTAAAAGCTGGTTCCTTGAGAAGATAAACAAAATTGCTAAACCATTAGCCAGACTCATCAAGAAAAAAAGGAAGAAGACTCGAATCA
Organism: Lipotes vexillifer; assembly: GCF_000442215.2. NCBI lineage: Eukaryota > Metazoa > Chordata > Mammalia > Artiodactyla > Lipotidae > Lipotes > Lipotes vexillifer. The sequence continues at coordinate 653,878 of NW_006772915.1, read as the reverse complement.
ATAGAATTAGAAATGAAAAAGGAGAAGTAACAACTGACACTGCAGAAATACAAAAGATCATGAGAGATTACCACAAGCAACTCTATGCCAATAAAATGGACAACCTGGAAGAAATGGACAAATTCTTAGAAATGCACAACCTGCTGAGACTGAATCAGGAAGAAACAGAAAATATGAACAGACCAATCACAAGCACTGAAATTGAAACTGTGATTAAAAATCTTCCAACACACAAAACCCCAGGACCAGATGGCTTCACAGGCGAATTCTATCAAACATTTAGAGAAGAGCTAACACCTATCCTTCTCAAACTCTTCCAAAATATAGCAGAGGGAGGAACACTCCCAAACTCATTCTATGAGGCCACACCACTCTGATACCAAAACCAGACAAGGATGTCACAAAGCAAGAAAACTACAGGGCAATATCACTGATGAACACAGATGCAAAAATCCTCAACAAAACACTAGCAAACAGAATCCAACAGCACATTAAAAGGATCATACACCATGATCAAGTGGGGTTTATTCCAGGAATGCAAGGATCCTTCAATATACGCAAATCTATCAATGTGATTAACCATATTAACAAATTGAAGGAGAAAAACCATATGATCATCTCAATAGATGCAGAGAAAGCTTTTGACAAAATTCAACACCCATTTATGATAAAAACCCTGCAGAAAGTAGGCATAGAGGGAACTTTCCTCAACATAATAAAGGCCATATATGACAAAACCACAGCCAACATGGTCCTCAATGGTAAAAAACTGAAAGCATTTCCACTAAGATCAGGAACAAGACAAGGCTGCCCACTCTCACCACTCTTATTCAACACAGGTTTGGAAGTTTTAGCCACAGCAATCAGAGAAGAAAAGGAAATAAAAGGAATCCAAATCGGAAAAGAAGAAGTAAAGCTGTCACTGTTTGCAGATGACATGATACTATACATAGAGAATCCTAAAGATGCCACCAGAAAACTACTAGAGCTAATCAATGAATCTGGTAAAGCAGCAGGATACAAAATTAATGCACAGAAATCTCTGGCATTCCTATACACTAATGATGCAAAATCTGAACGTGAAATCAAGAAAACACTCCCATTTACCACTGCCACAAAAAGAATAAAATATCCAAGAATAAACCTACCTAAGGAGACAAAAGACCTGTATGCAGAAAGTTATAAGACACTGATGAAGAAATTAAAGATGATACAAATAGATGGAGAGACATACCATGTTCTTGGATTGGAAGAGTCAACATTGTGAAAATGACTCTACTACCCAAAGCAATCTACAGATTCAATGCAATCCCTTTCAAACTACCACTGGCATTTTTCACAGAACTAGAACAAAAAATTTCACAATTTGTATGAAAACACAAAAGACCCCGAAGAGCCAAAGCAATCTTGAGAACGAAAAACGGAGCTGGAGGAATCAGGCTCCCTGACTTCAGACTATGTACTACAAAGCTACAGTAATCAAGACAGTATGGTACCGGCACAAAAGCAGAAAGATAGATCAATGGAACAGGATAGAAAGCCCAGAGATAAACCCACGCACATATGGTCACCTTATCTTTGATAAAGGAGGCAGGAACGTACAGTGGAGAAAGGACAGCCTCTTCAATAAGTGGTGCTGGGAAAACTGGACAGCTACATGTAAAAGTATGAGATTAGATCACTCCCTAACACCATACACAAAAGTAAACTAAAAATGGATTAAAGACCTAAATGGAAGACCGGACACTATCAACCTCTTAGAGGAAAACATAGGCAGAACACTCTATGACATAAATCACAGCAGGATCCTTTTTGACCCACCTCCTAGAGAAATGGAAAGAAAAACAAAAATAAACAAATGGGACCTAATGAAACTTCAAAGCTTTTGAATAGCAAAGGAAACCATAAACAAGACCAAAAGACAACCCTCAGAATGGGAGAAAATATTTGCAAATGAAGCAACTGACAAAGGATTAATCTCCAAAACTTACAAGCAGCTCATACAGCTCAATAACAAAAAAACAAACAACCCAATCCACAAATGGGCAGAAGACCTAAACAGACATTTCTCCAAAGAAGATATACAGACTGCCAACAATCACATGAAAGAATGCTCAACATCATTAATCATTAGAGAAATGCAAATCAAAACTACAATGAGGTATCACCTCACACCAGTCAGAATGGCCATCATTAAAAAATCTAGAAACAATAAATGCTGGAGAGGGTGTGGAGAAAAGGGAATGCTCTTGCACTGTTGGTGAGAATATAAATGGATAGAGCCACTATGGAAAACAGTATGGAGGTTCCTTAAAAAACTAAAAATAGAATTACCATATGACCCAGCAATCCCACTACTGGGCATATACCCTGAGAAAACCATAATTCAAAATGACACATGCACCCCAGTGTTCACTGCAGCACTATTTACAATAGTCAGGACACGGAAGCAACCTAAATGCCCATCGACAGACGAATGGATAAAGAAGATGTGGTACATATATACAATGGAGTATTCCTCAGCCTTAAGAAGGAACGAAAATGGGTCATTTGTAGAGACGTGGATAGATCTAGAGACTGTCATACAGAGTGAAGTAAGTCAGGAAAAGAAAAACAAATTTCGTATATTAACGCATATATGTGGAACCTAGAGAAATGGTACAAATGAACCGGTTTACAGGGCAGAAATTGAGACACAGATGCAGAAAACAAATGTATGGACACCAAGGGAGAAAAGCGGCGGGGTGGGGGGGAAGAATCGGGAGATTGGGATTGACATATATACACTAATATGTATATAATGGATAACTAATAAGAACCTGATGTATAAAAAAGTAAAATTAAATTAAAAAAAAAAAAACAGATTGGAGCAGTGCAGCCACAACACCAAGGCTTGCTGGTAAGCAATATAAGCCAGGATACAGGCGTGCAACAGATTCACCCTCAGATCCTCCAAAAGGAACCAACTCTGCTGACACCTTGATTTCAGAGTTCTGCCTCCAAAACTATGACAAGATACATTTCTGTTCTTTTAAGCCACCCAGTTTGTAGTACACTTTGTTACAACAGTCTCAGGAAACTAATACAGAGGCTTAACTAGTAGGAACTATGTGGCCTCATGGGAAATCCATCTTCCAGCTACCATTTGCTAAGATCAAAGACGTGCCACCAAATATATCTCTACTCATATTGTTGGCCTTCTAGCATTTTTTACAGAGCCAAAGAATAATACCATAAAGGAACCTGTGTAGCTTAGAAATTTATACCATCAAAACAATATATAGTCGACCAGTGGCTTAAATTCATTGCTGACCCAGGGTGGAGCAGGCCAGGGAACCAAGAAGTAAAACACTTTTGACTATTCAACCTAAAAATTAACAAACAACAAAAAGAGACACCTTCACCACATGAAAGGATCATCTAAAGATGGCTTCAAACTAAATAGAAAGGTAGGTTTCAAACAGGGTGTCAAGGTCTGTGGTACTATGGAGATGGCCAAGGCATTTATTTCCAGAGAAAGTAAACGGTGCTTTTCTTTCTTCTTGAACTCTCCATGGGGTAGATAACTGGTTAGGAAGTACTGACTATTAAGGAGAGGGATGAGAAATCCAAAGTTTAAATAAAAGACTACAGTTAGCTTAATAAGAAGAGTCCTTTCAAAGGATCAGAATATAAAATCAGTGACATCATATGAATGACATAAAACCAGTCTAATCCCAGGAGAAATATCAATACAACTGATACAACTACATCTAAGAACATGGAAACATTTCCCAGCCATCTTTTTGTACAGTCATTACCTCCCCCCACTAATAAAATGGTGTTCAATTAATTGAACTAAGATTTTTAACATTAAAAGACATGGAACCTCTGCTTCCAGGTAATTCAGAGTAGCTGCCACAGAATTACACTCTGCCAAGAACAGTAAGAAAACATCAGATAAACAGAAAATAATCTTCTTAAAGACATCAAAGAGCAGCCAAAGCAATGAAGACTAGAAGCACTAAGATTCCAAAGAGCAAAAAACAACCTCAGAAGTAATAATAGTTGACTTGACTTCTGCAGCCACTGGGGAGATCTGTGACTCTGAGCTTGGGCAAGAAGCTGAATATCTGGGCTTTTCCCAGCCGTGAACCACTGCTGGAGAAACAGAGACACCGGCAGAGCTTTTGGTGGTCTTTCTAAGCTAGAGGGACACTGGACACTTGAGGGACTGCAAACACACAGCCAGTTTTCCCTTAGAACATTCGCTGAATCTGCAGGGAGCAGGAGGCTAAAAAGCTAAGCTAGATACCTTCTGAAAAGCAGAGCTGTTCAGGGCTGTCTCACGGTGCTGAGGAAACCAAGATCCTAGTTTAAGACCTGCCAATGGGGTGGGGCAGAGAGTGCAGCAGGCCCTCCGTCCAGTACCCTGGAAGAGCCAAACCCCAGGAACAGGGGGACCAAACGAGAACTAGATTAAGATGATCGTCTCCCACTCTATGTGCCTGGGGAGGAAAGAGTAAATCCTCTCTGGGGTAGAGTGACACCATCTGGGGCTTCTACAAGTTTTAAAACACAGTGCCTACCATCTAATCAAAAATAACCAGACATGCTAAAAGATAGCGCTGTATGACTGAAAACCAAGGGAAAAAAAAAAAAGCATACAATACAAATGGTCACAATAATTCAGATATTAGAAATAACAGTCAAGAACTTTTAAATATCTATAATTAATGTGTTCCAAAAAAGAGGAAAAGATGGAGAAAATCAATTTTCCTAGAAGTTTGAGAATTTTACTGGAAGATTAGAATGTACTTTAAAAAAAAAAGGAAATCCTAACACTGAAGTTTAGAAAAAAATGTATACTTCATTTTGATTACGGAACACTTGACTCTCTGTAAAATTTTATACTATGCTTCTATATATACTATATTCTTTTAAGGTTTTGTTCTATATGTTTTCTTTTTATTACTTTTATCTTTAAAAGTAATTCATGCTCATTGTAACCAGTGAAGTAACAGACAATGGAGAAATTATTAATTTCCTCCAATCGTCCACATTTTTACCAGCCTAAGGTAACTGGTATGTGTATGTTTTCACATCCTTCTCTATGCTTATACAAATATATTATTCAAATATATACAACAGAAAACAGCTTGGTGTTTTCTTGGTGGTTCCTCAAAAAGTTAAACATAGGATTATCACATGACCAAGCAATTCCACACTCCTAGGTATACATCTAAAAGAAACTCAAATAGTTGCATACAAATGTGCACAACAGTACGATTCAAAATAGCCAAAAAGCAGAAACAACCCAAATATCCGTCAACTAATGAAAAGACAAATTCTAGTCTAACCATACAATGGGATATTATTCAGCCACAAAAAGGAATGAAATACTGATACGTGCTACAACATGGATGGACCTTGAAAACCGGATGCCAAGTGAAAGAAGTCAGACACATATTGTACGATTCCATGTGATTCCTTTAATGCAAAGAATCCAGAATAAGTAAATCTATAGAGACACAAGACAGACTGGTGGTGGTCGGAAGCTGGGGAGAGGGGAGAATGAAAACTGTTTTTTCTCTGGGGTGAGCAAAGTGTTTTGGCACTTGATTTAGGTGGTGGCTGCACAACATTGTGAATGTACTAAATGCCACTGAACTGTTCATTTAAAATGGTTACGTTTATTCATGTTATGTGATTTTCACTTCAATAAAGTTAAACACACACACAACAGAGATTCTGTTGTTGTTGCTATTGCTCTTTTTTCCCCCTCCAATTTTTTTTTTACCTATAAAGCCAACTCATTTTTTTAACAACTGCTATTAATATAGAGTACAAATGTCCTATTATTCATCTAACCATTTTTCTATTAATGGGCAATTTATTTCCAGCTTTTTGCCATTTAAGGCTGTAACAGCATCCTCATACATGTATGTGTTTGCATTACTACAGGACAGACTCCCAGAAAAAGGGCCTACGTATTTAGATATTTCAGATTATTTTCTGGAAAGACTGTAGCAATTCACACTCTTAGCAGCTTGTGTGCATTTCACCCTTTAATTTTTGCAGATCTGAATGGGTAAGAAATTGGTTTAATTTATTGTTACTTTATTTTTTTATTTATTTTTTTTTTTATAAATAATACACAATGTATTTATTTATTTATTTATGGCTGGGTTGGGGCTTCCTTCCTGTGCATGGGCTTTCTCTAGTTGTGGCAAGTGGGGGTCACTCTTCATCGCGGTGCGCAGGCCTCTCACTATCGCGGCCTCTGTCGTTGCGGAGCACAGGCTCCAGACGCGCAGGCTCAGTAACTGTGGCTCACGGGCCCAGTCGCTCCATGGCATGTGGGATTTTCCCAGACCAGGGCTCGAACCTGTGTTGTCTGCATTGGCAGGCAGATTCTCAACCACTGCGCCACCAGGGAAGCCCTATTGTTACTTTAATGTACATTTCCCTAGCAGCAATTGTTCATCTTGTCCTACTGGCCACTTGAATCTCCTCTTCCAAATGAACTCCCTATTCCTAACCTTTGTCCATTTTTCTATTTGGTTATCCTTCTGTTATCAATTCATAAGGAGTTTTTCAACATTAGCAGTTTTAATCATTTAACTGTCATATATAATGTAAATTGTTTCCCTGAGTCGTTCATTTGTCTTTTGCTTATTTATGTTGGTCATGTTCTCCTTAGATTTGAATTAACAGTCTTTTGGATCTTTCTCATGCTTCATCTCACTGAGAAAAAAGAGGACAATAAAGTGATGGAAGAGAATAAAGCACAAAGGTCCAACTACTGTCTTCGGGGGAAAAAAAAAGATTCTTCTTTTGGCGCCTTTTTTTTTTTTTTTTAAACAACTGAGTTCTGTTTTGTTTTGTTTTCTGGTATATCTATTTATTTATTTTTACTTATTTATATTTGGCTGCGTCGGGTCTTAGTTGTGGTGTGTGGGCCCTTCACTGAGTCGCACACTCTCTATAGTTGTGGCGTGTGGGTTTTCTCTCTCTAGTTGTGGCAGGCGGGCTCCAGAGTGCGTGGGCTCTGCAGTTTGCGGCACGTAGGCTCTCTAGTTGAGGCGCCTGGGCTTAGCTGCTCCGTGGCATGTGGGATCTTAGTTCCCCGACCAGGAATCGAACCCACATCCCCTGTACTGGAAGGCGGATTCTTTACCACTGGACCACCAGGGAAGTCCTCTGGGCACCTGCTTTTAAAACTTCACTTAATGACTCACCTGCATTACTGAAGTGTCTCTTGTTGGGGTGACTATAGTTATCTCTTGGGTGTCCATGCATCTGTGGGCCATGAGAGGCAGGCAAATGAGGCTTCTGGGGGTGAGGGTTGTGCGGGGTGTGGGACTGAGACATCAGGGAATCCCGGCTTGAACCCGAGGCCTCTGCTCGAAATGGTTTTTTACCACCAATCGCATCATCTTTCTTCTTCTGCTCCTGTAGAGTTTTGAAAGGAAACCAAAGACCCTCAGGATCCCAGGTGGAATTCCCAAGAACAGTATAAAGATCATCACCTTTAAATATTTCCCTCTTGACTTTTGACAGTCCCTCTCGGCTTCCCTGCTGTTTACTACCTTCTTAGGAAAAAAATGCTCATGAATTCCACTGAGCTCCCAGGGCATGGAAAGCCTCACAGAGCTCCATCTGTTGCTCAACCTGCTAGGCCACTACAAAGAAGCCAATCTCCAGTGACCTGCAGCTGTCAGAAAAAGGGCCCAGGCCGCTGGATGTCACTGCACGGGGCGAGGAACAGGGGTCAGGCTGTCAGCACTCTTGGAAATTGCTCTCAGGCCATGTAAAACTGGGACCACCAACTTCTTCAGGCTATAACTCGAACAAACAACCCCTGACTGGCCCAGTGGGAACTAGTTCCCATGCCAAAGTCATCAAGCTAAACATCTAAATGTTTAAGTAACACCATACCTTTACCACACAAGTGAAATATCTGACATAAAAACATCAGAAAATACAATAAGGAAAAAATAAGAACTGTGAAGTGACCTAAAATTTTACCACCAAGGGAATTACTGTTAATAATTTGGTCTATGTCTTTCTGAGCCATTTTGCATGTCTATACATAATACAGTAGACCCCCCCCCCCAATCCATGGGAGATACACTTCAAGACCTCCAGTGGACGCCTGAAACTGCAGATAGTACTGAACCCTATATGTACTATGTTTTTTCCAATACATACATGCCTATGAGAGTTTAATTTATGAATCAGGCACAGTAAGAGAATATCCGAATTGCCAGCATCACTACTCTTGTGCTTTGGGGCTACTATTTAGTAAAATAAGGATTACCTGAACTCAAGCACTGCAATACCACAACAGTCGATCTGATAGCCAAGAGAGCTACCAAGTTACTAATGGGCAGGTAGCATATAGTGTGGATACGCTGGACAAAGGGATGATTCACGTCCCACGTGGGAGAGGGCAGGACGGCACGAGATTTCATCACGCTACTCAGACCAGTGCGCAATTTAAAACTTATGAATTGTCTATTTCTGGAATTTTCCATTTAATATTTTCAGACCATGACTGACTGCAGGTAACTGAAACTGTGGAAAGCAAACCACAGTGGGGGGAACTGCTGTGTGCGTGTGCATGCGTGCGTGTGTGTGTGCGTATTTTTTTTAAACAAAAATATTATTTGATATTCTTTTTTTACTTAATGTATTGTAAAAATCTTATGTGAATACTTACTTCCACAATATTATATTCATGGCTGAAAATTCCCTGATATGGATATATCGAGTCATTTCCATATAATCATGTTTAAACCAATTAATTATCTCCTTCGACTAAATTCTTAGAAGGAGAATTGCATGTTTTAGCCTTTTGGTAAATCTTACTGAACTGTCCTCCAGAAAGGTTGTGAATGTATACTATAACCCCAACTAGTGGGACCACTACTTTGATTATTCACCTTATCCTAACTTCTGATACCTAGAATAATGAAGCCCTTTACCCTTTACATCACTTGTCCAACTTCACTCATCCTAACTTTCACTCTTTCCTAGAGGGCCTTTCCCCAACCATTTCATTCCCTCCTGGGGCTTTTCCTGACTATTCTTTCAGAGACTTTTTACAATGTATAAAATTCACAGTAACATTCAGCAGTATTACTATATTACTCCTGTATATTACTGTTCTACCATATTCTTCCATGTAAAATTAAATTATAAACCACTTGAGGGTGCTACTCCACAGCTCAGCCATCCTAACTTTCCCTCTTTCCTAGAGGGCCTTTCCCCAACCATTTCATTCCCTCCTGGGGCTTTTCCTGACTATTCTTTCAGAGACTTTTTACAATGTATAAAATTCACAGTAACATTCAGCAGTATTACTATATTACTCCTGTATATTACTGTTCTACCATATTCTTCCATGTAAAATTAAATTATAAACCACTTGAGGGTGCTACTCCACAGCTCAGCACAGTGCTGGGCACAGGATATGCTTATGCAACAAATACTTCTGAGCCCCTGCCCTGCGCCTGGCACCATTCCAGGTGCTGAGGATACAGGAGGGGATGAGAGACATAAGACCTCAGCCTTGACATGGTAGTGAAGGAGGTATTAAATGTTTCTAGACTGGCGCTACATGGCTAATTGGGGTAGGGCCCACGTGGCAAGTCACCAGATCTGCAAACGGCCATGCCTGAACAAGGAACGCTGCCCCTACAGCATTGGCCAAATCACTTCATGCCCATGCCCCTCCACCAAAGAATGGGAGGCAGCTTCTGGGCACCTTCTCATGTTTGCTCCTTTACATGAGCGGTTGGGACCCTACGCACAAAAGCTGGAAGGACCCCAAGTACACGTGGCCCAGAAAAGAACAGAAAAATTATGTGCTGCCCATAACTGTTATCTTTCAGGAGCCACATTTATAAGCTACCATAAGATATGTGCATATGGAAGAAAAGCCCTGGTGAATAAATGATTCCAGGATGTAAGAACACAAAGGAACAACTCCTTGTCAGAATTTCCACACTGTCTGGTTCCAATACATTGGCTATTTTACCCATCGGGTCTTAAGTGTTAGTCTGACTACTCGTGGCACATGTGGAGAAACTGCACAGCTAACACAGTGAAAGAGCCCACCATCCAAGAAAGGCTGGGCTGTGGTGGGCTCCTGCACCCCCTCTTGGACCTAGACCTCCATCTGCAAAGTAAGGGCAGAGAACCCATGCCCTTTCTAGCACCAACGACCTATGAGTCTATGATCATCTCCTCAGGAAAAAAACAGTAATTAAGGAATTTTTCTGTGGAAATGGTTTTTATCTGTTTGTATGAATTAGGATTAAGTTTGTATTTTACCTCTTCTTCTTGAGACCTTTTCTTGTGAGCCATCTTGTATAACTTATGCAATTTTCGAGCATCAAATTCTGTAAACTTGGAAACAAAAATCCATAGGTTCCTTAAAAAAAAAAATTTGTTCTGGTGAATTACAGGATTTTAAAAATAACTATTCTCTTTATCGATGGCAAGTTACTGAATTTTGCTGTGGAATACTCTCCAAGTATAGAAAATAAGTTACAGAAATAATCTTTCAGGTCTTGGCAACAATAATAAATACACCTTTAAATGCTACTGTCAATAGAATTTGACCTAGGGGTCTGGAGATGAGGGTCTGTCTCACAGCTAAAACCCCTCTAATTTATTTCACTGGCACCTAGGACTCCGGACCTAACGTCTTCCTCCACCTTCTGCACTCCCTGGACTCTGCCGGGCAATCTGTCATTACCGCCATATCCCAGGTGGGGATGTATGTACGGCTGGGCATCTCTGCATTGCTGCCCCTTCTTTCCTCCCAGTCGTCACCACCAAGGCCTGTCATTTCTACCTTAAAACTCCAAGGGATTCTTCTCCTCCAATTCCACTGCACTCACTCTAGCATGGCATTACTGTCAACAGGGGAGTGACTGGTAAAACAGGTGTGTAGGACAAGGAGTCACAGGTAACCTCCGTGAGCTGGAACGGAAGGCTCACATCCTCCCACACTTCCTGGAGAGCAGTCACACCACACCGTGCCATGCCACTCAGAGGACGCTGCCCTGGCTCTGGACAAGTAAACCTGCTGCACAGTGTGGAAAACCATTGCCTGCCTTTCTAAAGCCTTCTGTAATAGGGCTTCAGTCATCTTAACGAACTGCCTTTAAACCCTAAGACCCTCCCAGTCCCTTCACTGTCCCACTTTCAGGGCTTTGCTGAAGCCTGAGACCTCTCCTCATCTAAGCAGGTCCACTCTGCTCTTCCATGCCAGCTCGATGTACCTGCCCAGCCCTCAGAAGACTTCCCTCCCTCACGACTCCTCTGCATGTGCTTATTCCTTCTTGGAATTCCTACTATACTCGATCTTCCAATCACCACTTCATCGTGGACAGTTCCTCACAAGTGGGCAAGGAACTGCTTATGAACCACACAGCAGTCCAGGACCACAGTACCTGGCACATCTAAACACAGACTGGCCCCAGTGCACAGTATCCAGCCCAGCTTCGTGGATCTATTCGTTAGGATGATGCATTTTCGTTACAGAAAGCCAGATGGCTAGATACAGGGATCTGGTTTGGGAACAGTGTAAAAGGAAAGTCAAGTCACATTTCAAAACTTAGATCTTCTTTTTTTAATGGGTGTGAAGCATGCTATGGATAGCATCATGACAGAAGGTTTTCTTAAATCTCTTTTTCACTCAAAAGCCAATCCACTGATATTAGGTATATTATACAAAGATAATTACATTAACCATGAAGTATCAATATATGAGTTCAACGTAACTGTGGATATGGAAAGAGACTTAATGTTACAACTGTCTTTGAGAAATTCCAGTCATGTTTTCTTAAAACATCAAAAGTGAATATATAAATGAATATATGTAAGTCATAATGCCTTACAAACTGAAGTTCTGGATTAACTGCATTAATCCAAATTACTACTAGAGCTCTTCAGTTATTAAAGAGAAGAGAACTCATAGCTCTGGTGGTTTTAGCCTTTGCTTCCTCTCATGAGGTTAGCATAGAACTAACCAATTAGTTATTATATTATCTCTGAATATTAACCTGAGATGGGTAAAGCAGTGAAATTATAGATGGTTTCTATCCCTTCCAGGTCTAAAGACTGAGTTTTTATTCTGAGGACAGGCCAGCAAATCCAGTATCACGGTATTTCTCTCATAAAATAATGACATCATTCTACCCACTCAAAAGATTGGTCTCAGAGGAATGGCCTATTTCAGGAAAAGAAAACTGAAGCCTGCAGGTATGTTGCTAATAGACTGCTTTTGCTGGGAAAAAAATATTTCATTAGGTGGCTGTGACATGTTGCATAAAACAAAACAGAACCCCTAACACACACTTTGTCATCAAATCAAACCAGGCAATTTGAGGCTGTGGCTGCTTACCTCCTCCACAGTTTGATGTGCTCCTGGTCTGAGTAAGCTTTAAGGCACTCGGCTATCCGGTCCCCGATTTTCAGCAGGCAGTTCCGGGTGTGCTCCAGCTGTTCCTGTACACTGAGCCCCTTGTCAGGTTTATCCAACTGTTTCAGTGCCTTTTTCACAGGCCTCATCCTCTCCTTACACTGGAACAGACCAAGAGTAGAGACATAAAACATCTGCAGCAAAGGCAGCTTCAGCTGTGCTTACTGGGCCCTAAATTCCCAGAGAACACACAGCGCCCCCCAGGCCACATAATCACTAGAGGAAAAGCAGGTAATGGCAGGGGAACAAGTATAAATGTTAGAGTCGGAAAAACCTGAGGTTCAAGTCCCAGCTCCATCGCTCAGAGCGATGACTTTTACAGCTTACTTGGCCTCTCAAAACGCTGCTCTGTTTCCTCATCTGCAAGAGGGGCATGATAACCTCCCAAAGCCATTATGAAGATAAATGAGAAGCAAAATTATAGACCTAACCTGAAAACCTCCCATCACAAACTATCTGAAACTACAGGATAAAATATTTACAAGTCCTTTAGACTTGTAAGAAACTGAGGGAAAGGTTTCCAGACAAAGATAGTAGACTGAACACAAGAATCTTTTTCTCCCCCTCCCCATCCACTAAAACAACAGTAAAGGAATCGCCATAAGAAGAGATAAGCCCACAAAGACATGGAAAATGAGAGGAAGCAACAGCAACAAAATATTGGCAGCAAGTGAAATGACTCAATAGACCTGAGACAATGAAATCCTAACCCAGCAGTGGAGAGAGCTGAGAACCAACCTGATTTATACTGCAATTCCTGCAGAGGCTAGCTAAGTATCTCTGGAAGTAGGGAGGAGGGCTAAAAATAAGGATTTTGTTTTGTTTTGTTTTGTTTTTTTAAGACTGCCTAAGAGGAACAGATTTATAATAGACGCCCAGACTTCCAACTCTGCCCGACAAAAGATATGGAGGTTTATTCTCTGGAGAGAATAAAAGAAAAGTCTCTGAACTGGGCTACACAGGCATAGTTGAGAGGCAAGGCTACTACACTGAGAATAGCATTGTATGAATATATGCATATTAGATAAGCCACCGCCCAGTCTTTTTATTTATTTGTTTATTTTTTGCCTCTCAGATTCTAGAACGAAGAAAGCCAGGCCTTAACCCTCCAGTCAGGAGACTGGAGGATTCTTGTCCCCAAAATCTGACCACCCAAGAGGAAGAACCAAATGATGCTGACTCCCCACTGGAAGTTTTCCAAGGAAGCAGCCCAGCCAGATCACCCTACAGAGAACACTCTCAAAGTCGATCAAACCCCACCCACATGTTCAGAGCTTCCAATCAGATGTTTAGTCCCTACTCTTAAATACGAGCCGACAACCAAGGATTACCAAGCCATTTGAAAAATATCTAACATGAGTGACGGAAAACAAATCTAAGAGAAGTATAAGAACATTCAGAGAACCATATGGGGAAAAAAGATCTTGGAAATAACACATGACAAGAGAAATGAAAACCTCAAAAGAAATAATGGCAGATAAAGCTGAGGAGATCTCCAAGAAAGTAGAGTTAGAAAAGAAGAAATGGAAGAAAGTTTAAGATAATATTAGGGACCACTCCCAAAGTCCAATATCCAAAAAGTAGGATAAAATTAAGAACTGAGGAGGAAATTATCACAAAATAATTTAAGAAAATTTCTCTGACCTGTAGAGCATGGTTTTCAGCCACTAAGTATCTAATATAAGGAACTATTAAGGCACATGTTCATGTAACTTCAGAAGAGTGAAAATCTGACAAACTTCCATCACTTTGTGATAATTTCCATAGCTATATACTTACAATTTATTTTTCAGTATTGTACTTAAATTTTTTAAAAGTACACAAAATAAACTGGAAGATACATGACTGGAACAGATAAAAGATTAGTTTTGCGAATGGATACAGGATTCCTATAGAAAAGGTAAGAAGAGAAAAATTACCTGGAACAGGCAAAGGATATGAAAAGGCAATTCACCAGAAACATGAATGCCCAATAAATATGAGAGTAAATGTTCAACAGCACTACTGGTCAATAGTTCATACCTCTTAGATTGGCAAAAATTAAGAAGTTAGAAATTACCAAGTGTTTCTGAGACTGGGAGGCAGCTGGAACTCACATTCGTTGCTGGCAAGAGTACAAATCTCTACAATCACTTTGAAGACTAATTCCACAACATCTAAAAGCAGTAGATGTGCAGACCCAAAGAAACACCCAGCTTTTCTGCTCAAGCTACACAAGAGCGAAGCTCTTACACATGTGTATAAGAAAATATTTACAATTTCACTGCAGCCAATTTGTAGTAGTAAACATTTGGAAAACCCCAATGTCCATCAATAGGAGAAAGAATGAATCGTGGAAGTCATAAAACAGAATAATATGAAACACTGAAATCAGAGACATAATTATCAACATGGATAAATCTCAAAAGTGTACATGCTGAGGGAGGAAACGCAAGTTACAAGATACACACAGTGTAGCATTTATTGATAGGTTCAAATTTTTGCTCTACATCTTGGACAAGTTACTTAACTCTCCTCACCTTATTTTTTAAGGGGTAAAATAGAGATAATTACCTACCTCATAGGTTGTTGTGGAGAAAAAACACAAAAAGCACACTAATAATGCCCGGTTGTTTATATGAGCTATTATTTACTGTCTTTAGACACATTAAGTAGTAAAACTCTAGAACTACACATGAGAATTACGATTTGCTCTACAATGAAATTAGAATTGTGGTCACTTCTAGGGAGGTAACAAACCATGACCAGAAGCGTCAACTTTATAGCCTGAGCCTTAAAAAATTCAGACCTGACAAAACTTGATGGTACCTCTATCAATGCCTATTACATTCCTGAAATGTTTCTGTATTTTTAGAAGATTTCATAATATAGAAACAAGAGTAAATGAGCCAGTATGTAAATGCAATTTTTCTTTTTTTAATTCAAGTATAGTTGATTTACAATGTTGTATAAGAGCAATTTTTTAAATAGTATGGTACCACAGAAGCGTTAGTTATGATTTTCTCTTTTAAACACTGCGCTAAGGAAGAAGCAGGAAACAGATCAGAGAGCTCGTTGTGTAATGAATTTATTCATTTACTCATTTATTGAGCTACTTCTAGCATCTACACGTACTTTACATAAGACACAGTACTTGCCCTCAGAGAGCTCACAGGAAGAAGAGTAAAGAGATTTAAGAAAAATGAGATAAGTGCGAAGAGAAAAAAAAATACACGTATGCATACAGGTTTCTGGGAACACGGGAAAAAAAGGGTAAAAAGAGAGAAGACTGCCTTACAGGATGAGGTCAAAATTCTATGCTTTGCTTCCCCAGAGCAGGAATATTTTGAGATTTGGAAGATCACTTTC
This sequence comes from Lipotes vexillifer, assembly GCF_000442215.2. Classification (NCBI taxonomy): domain Eukaryota; kingdom Metazoa; phylum Chordata; class Mammalia; order Artiodactyla; family Lipotidae; genus Lipotes; species Lipotes vexillifer. The sequence continues at coordinate 638,052 of NW_006772915.1, read as the reverse complement.
CCTCTGAAACTAAATTAACTATTCAAGTGAACAGTGATGTGTGGAAGTTTGGGGAAAGGAAAAGACCTCAAGAGAGGAGGGGAAGGGAAGCGAGTGCAACACAATGAAATATACACATGCAGCTCCGGTAAGGGCCTAAGTCCCTGAGGATGCACTGGCCTGTTTCCATCCCATACAAGGCTTGGTACATGACTCCTCCCCTCACCTGCCCTGTCTCCTATGAGGAGATGGACCACATCCTAGGCCACGTCTTGGCTCCTAGCCCCACAACACGGGAACACATAAGATAGGCTGTGCTCGCCACCGCTCCAGCTCACGCAGCCAGGACCCCAGCCTCATCTCAGGTCATGCTGCTTAGACCGACTGAGGCTGTGTGGCGGGAACTATGAAAGGCAAAGCCGCAGCAAGCACTGTGGCTGCAAACCCCAGAATTCCTCAACTTTAGGACTTACTATGCTGAATGTCTCCTGGTCCAGATCATCATCCTCATCCTCTCCAATGGGGACAGGTTCGCTTCCTGCTGTAATATGGACAGGACCCTGAGATCGCTTTGATTTACTTGAAGATTTGGCATCACCACCTTTAGGCTTTTAAAAAAGAGTTACAAGGAATCATTGTCATTTGTGTACTCCTGTCTTGCAATTTGGACTTCTCAGCTACGTCACATCACTACAAGTGGGTACATAAGATGGCCTCAGTTTTGAGACATCATGAAGCCAAACCTATTTGATTAACAGTTTAATCATGTCATTCCCACTTCTGTCTCTAAACAGAGCCCATTATAATTTCAGCTTCACCAATGCTATTCTGGCTTCTATTCCCTAAATCCATAAAATGCGTAAAAATGTCATCAAGAGGTTACGTTCGTGAATTGGCAGAGCCCTCACAGAGTAGCTTGTAGCAACTTCAAAATGAAAGTACACTTTGACCTTGGAAACTGTATTAACTAAAATATTTCAAGTGACTGAAATTTACATAAATCCACATGGGTAAAGTTCATTTATCCATGAAAGGGTGCAGAAGGATGGAGACAGAGGTACATATAAAAAATAACTTTAGGTATGAACATTTAAAAACATAAAACAATACTATGCTTTGATTATGATTACGTAATATGTAGTAAAAGTATAAAAACATGGGCAGGATGGTTTCACACGAACTTCAGGGCAATGTTACGGAGGAGAGAAGAGGAAGGAGAGCAATGAAACTGGGAGAAGAAACAGAGGGGAAGCCCAGTAATGAGTGCACGGATACCAAATACAGTAGCCCAAAAAAAACCCACTTGAAGTAAACATGAAAAATGTTAACAAGAGCTGCAATATCTGGGTAGTGGACACATGGATGCTGGCTAAATCATTCTTTGTGCTTTTATTTTTTAAATATTTCACCTTAAAAGAAGAATACCTTTCTGCAGAAGCACAGATGCAAAGAAAGGTATCTGTTACAATACAGTTTATAACATTAGAAATTTGAAAGCAATTTCAATATGGGAAACTTGAATTGTTTCCAAAATGTCATCATCAAACAAAATCTTCTTTATCTATTAAAAATGATTTTAACTTTTATTTATTCACTTGAAAAGCTGTTTGTGATATATTGCTAAGTGGGGAGAAAAGGTTATCCAAACAGTCTGGTCTTATTTTTATTTTATATTTGTTCTTATATGCATAATAAATAAGTTCCAAAGGTGCTCATCAAGAAATCTGTTAGAGCTATGACTGGATGGTGGAATTAAGGCAGTTATTGGTTTGTATGTTTTAACAATGATTAAAGATTAACTGCAAAATAATTTCATCAGAAGTCAGCGAGATGCAACACTGTACCAGAATTCTGTGGTTTGGAATGAACTTCATAAAACCCCAACATGAAGATTATATAATAATAGTAGGGCTTTCACCCATTTCTACTCCAAAAGCTTAACTCTTGATAGTATTTGATAGTATTTCACGTATTCAGTTTCATCTGTGGACTGTGCTTTTCTACCATGAGTCTGAGAACATGTATCAAGTAGTTACCTGTCCTGTCTCATTCCAACACCGCCTCTGAAATGTGTACTAAAAGAGCAAATAAAGGCTTCTATATTAAAGAACACCACAACTCACACACTCCCCTCTCTCTGCAGGAAGAGGTGCAGACAACCCCCTGACAGCCCCATCCTTCCTTCTGGGATATACTCATAAAATGACAATTATTTCAGGGCCCTCAAACCCCATTCCACTTCTAAATCCTAGAAGGGAATTTCAAAGGCTGCAGGCATCTCAGTAAGTAGAATGACATCAATACCTTCTCTTTCTTATCTTTTGATTTCTTCCGTTCCTTGTCCCCTTCCTTGTCTTTCCTAGAACTCATTTGTTTCTCCTTGTTCTCCTTGTTCTCTTTCTTCTTCTGTTTCTTTTTCATTGGACTTTTTTCTAAGCCATCATCCTAGAAAACAAACAAGGTTATGAGCTTTTGCCACAAACTTTACATTTCCTCATTTACTTTCTAGAAAAAAAAGCACTGCCCCCAATGGTTCATCAATGTGTCCACAGAAGCATGTTCTCAAGCATACAGCCTTAAAGCTATCTGCTTAAAGTGAAGCCTGTAGAGGCAGATGCTCTTCACTTACATCTTCTTTTTATTTCTCATAGCAACCCTGCAACACAGGTGTTATCATTCCCATTTCACAGATGGAAAAAACTGAGCAACAAAGAGATTATATACCTGCCAGGTAGTAACTGGTAACGTTGCTAGTATTTGAATTCATGCATGCTTGACTCAAATCCATGCTAGTTCACATACCCACTGCTGATCCTCCTAGAAATTACCTCAAAGGGCAATTACACTTGAAGAGTAACAAAATAAAATCCCATAAAGTTTTCAGTCACTGAAACAACAGACTGAATGCTAGCAAGTTACTTTTCATTTTGCTTAGACCAGAGGTTACAAGTTGACAGGCCTTGGGCCAAACCTGATCCACAGATGAGTTTTGTTTGGCCCAACAATGAACTGCATAACAGCTGCCCCTATACATTAGGCATGAGCTCCCTGGTTAACCACAGTCTCCACCACTCCCTATCGCTCCCAGCAATGAGGCTGAGTGTCAATTGCCATTTATCACTGAAATTTGCATGGTTCCCTTCATTTCCTTCCATTACGAATTTACTTCTATTATGAATTTTCAATTGCTGATTTTAAATGAACAACTATATTCCTCTCTCACAGGTTAAGCAAAGACATAACATAGTTTCTATTTTTATTTTATCTACTCTGGAATGTAAACCAAACACATTTCAGATGATTTTATACCAGTTGGCACAATAAATGTAACTTAAAAATAATCTCAACTGAAATCCAGCCTCATACCTTTACTTCTCCCTCTTCTGATGGATTATCTGAGTGTCTAGGAGATGAAAACTCAATTCCATGCTCATCTTTCAGCCTCGGTGCTTTATTTTCCTTCTTTACTCGAGGCTTCCGCTTCTTTAATTTGGCCTGGAAAGGGTAAGAAAATGATGATAAATCAAGTCCCTCAAAAGCATGACCAAATAACATCATGATTCTTTGGAACAGCAGCAGCCATATAATTCAAACAAGGAAACTCAGAGAAAATTCAAAGGAGTGCAACCAATTTTACCTGAAGTAGAAAAAAAGAAACTATAGGCCTTATAAATCTCCTATGCCACACAAAAGCATCCATATCCTTGAACCTACTGATTCCATTTTTTGGAATTCAATCTAAAGATAAAAATTCAAAAGAAGAAAAAAAACCCTTATGTACAAAGATATAAATAAAGATAATATATAAAATAAGAGTAACATTAAAAAAACTAGAAGCATGTTGTATCTAAAAATAATGAAAAGGTGTTCATTTACTCAAACAGATACAGTAATTTAAGCAAGTAAAAACATGATGCAGGGGCCTCCCTGGTGGCGCAGCAGTTGGGAGTCCACCTGCCGATGCAGGGGGCACGGGTTCGTGCCCCGGTCTGGGAGGATCCCACGTGCCGCGGAGCGGCTGGGCCCGTTAGCCGTGGCCGCTGGGCCTGCGTGTCCGGAGCCTGTGCTCTGCGACGGGAGGGGCCACAGCAGTGAGAGGCCCGCGTACCGCAAAAAAACAAACAAACAAACAAAAAAAAAAACATGATGCAATCTGTCTCCCCAGAGCCTAACTTATAGAATATCCTCAACATACTATGTGAAGAATGACATTAATTATGACACTACTACGCAAAAAAGGACAAGATATGGGATTGGATTTTTTTCTAAAATTTGCTTTCTTTATAATATAGGGAAATTAATACAAATGGCATAGCTCTAAGAGCACTTAAGGAACATGCACACACAAAGGCTGCTACTACTGGCTGTAACTTATAGTATCTCCTAACTGTGATTCTCATCTTTTTAGGCCTGAATTGAAGTGAAAAGGTGGGGAAATAAAAGCTAAAGCTCAGATGAGTCCATTAGTAACTCGGTTGAAATTTTTTACTAAGCAAGTAAGGCAACTGTAACTGAAGTCCAGTTTCTGAATTAACTGTGTATCCTAATTACCCATTTTATCCCTGGGACCCATGATTACAAGTAGCCAAGTATTAGCTGTAACAACAGGCAAACCCAGTGATATTCACACAGTACTGAGAACTATATTCCAAAATTGAGGAAGAAGCATAAAGACACAGCAACAGTATGTCTAGACCAGTGGCACTGGGAGAAATGAGGACTATTTTGAGGCAATATTTGAGGAGAATGCCAAGATGTTTAGGTCAATTACTAAATGAACATTACTATCGTTACCCAACCAAGCCATCATTACTGGAACCCCAATACCAACACCTGACAAGGAGAGGTTAGCGTTCTGTGGAGATGCCTGGAGAGGGCATCTCTTCCCCTACCTAACCCTGCAGGGCTGGAGCCTCAGACCCCTGGACGGTGCCCGGCTGGCAGCTGCACTCACCTCTTCCCCTACAGTCACGGCCCCCTCCTTCTCCAGACTCTTCCTGAGCAGCTTCAGCAAGTAGTCCGCTCGGGTCTGCAGCTGCTTTCCCTGGGGCTTTTTATCTGTCTCCACTGGCAGGATCTTCAACAGGAAAGGAAGAGAAGTACCCGCCACGGCCCACGGCCCGGTTAGTGGATCAGGATAAACAGAGATGACAAACAACTGAGCAGTCCTTTCCCTCCCCACCACCCAAAATACAGATAAAGCCTCAGATCCTATCTCATGTCCATGGCTCCCAGTCACTGAAAATCCCTTATGAGCCGTTCTCGTTTTACAAAATGGGATGGAGAAATCCAGCTCTCCCACTGGCTCCTACCTGTGCTGTTAACAGGGTAGAACAACTCAGGTAGGAGGGGCTTGTTGGCTTCATCTGCTAGAGCATCCCAGCCGTCGTGGATTTCCTCCTTCCAGGAGCAGGGAATCCCTGGAGCTAGGTTAAAGCTTCGTTTTAGATTGAAAATGCTTCTTAGAGCATTGCTGGAAAGCACTGAGCTATGCCAGGACACAGCTGGACCTCTCAGGCCAGACTGGATTTGGTCTCAGTGCTTATGGCAGGGTGCTGTCACCCTCTGAGAACATTGCACCTGGGATGAGCATTGTTTGACGTGCCAGGAAAAGCCCTGCCAGGAGCACAACATGGAGCGCATCCTACTAAAATTTGAGCCAGCTTTCCCTGCTTACAGCTCTGAGCACGGCCTTACTATACTTGGTAGCCTGATGTGCAACGGATAGGGTGGGAGGCTCGATTTTGTGGGAGAAGTACAGCCAGAGTTTAATTCCATTACAAAAAATACCAAGGTAGGGCTCATTCTTTCTTCATGTGTAGAACTGAAATATGGCTGTTTCAAATATCGTTAAAGAAAGTGCCAACAACTAAGGCTGAGGAATGCTCTTATTATTAATAATCTTACCCTGGTATTTGTTGCAATGAGATTTGACCTACAATAAAAATCAGAATTTGAAGACTTCTCCTATAATTTCCCAAAAATTTCACCTGGCTATAATTGTCATCTCTGAAATAGTGCCACAGTCCACTAAAGATGGTAGTGTTTCCAAGGATAAAGAAATCCCAGGAATTTACTATTGTTCTAATTTCCAATTTGATCCCCACCCCCCAGAAAATAGTTAAAAGTAAGTAATCAATATAAAAATATTATACAACAAATCTTCTAGACATCTCCAGCATCACAGAAATACTTACTTTGTCAGTTAACTTAAGCTCTGGATCCGTTTTAATTAGCTCCCAGTTTCCATAGCCGTGTTCATAAATTCCCAGTAATAGGCGAGAATCATCCTCTACTCCCCACTCGACATCAAAATGTGCAGCTTTGACACGACAGGTTAAGCAGTATCTGAAAAGATTTCCAAAGCAGTAGGACATTAGAGGAGGGGTCTTTCTGATTTTGGAATAAACACCAGTGAGCAAAGCACTCTGGTATGTTAGAGAAAAGGCAATGAAAATACTACATAACTACACATAACTGTAACTTCAAATCTGTTTTCTAATGGCACAACCACCCATGCATGGGCATGTATTATACTCACTTTTTTTTTTCTTCAGGGTCTACAGGGATAGATTTATGCAGCATCTCAAACTCTTCTTCATGTTGGATAATAGATTTCACATTAACCTGAACCCCAGATATCTTGATAGTTGGGCCTCTCTTTTTCCCTGGTCCTTTCCCTAAAGAACACCAATTTCATATTCATTAAGTGAGAATTCGCTGAAGTTTCACAGAAAACATAGGTCAACAAATCCTGAACTCTTATTCCCTCAGCGTATATCTCTGGTTTATCGTTAATTCAAAGATATAATCAAGTAAGGCAAAACATTTTCCCAATTAATGTTTGTAAAATAAACTCTAAACAATTCAGTTTTTTAAGATTTAGAATTTTTTAATCCAGTAGTGTTTATAATTGTATTTTAATCTTCCTATTCCTGTTTTATACTTTGGCTCTAAAATTAATAAAACTTATGAAAGAAGATTTTAAAGGAGTAATATAAATGCTGAAGTTTTTTTCTTTTCTAACCCATCACCAGATTTTTAAGTGCTTTAAAAGATGATCTTCTCTACTAAAAAAGTATGAGATCAAGTTAATACCTAACACATTTGAAATGATGAACAAAAGAAGGCATGGAAAGGTTACCCTAGCCCGAGTTTCCAATTCAAGTAATCCTAGAAGTAAAAACAAAGCAGTCAATTCTAACCAAAGAGTCCAAATCGAAATGCATGATAATGACACTTGTCTGTGAGGGAAAAGATGGCTCAGAGCCTGAGAAAAGATTTCTTTTTTTAACATTCAAGTCGATGAAATGGCACTACAATTATAAACAATTATTTAGGGATTCTCATAGAATCCACTAGAATTTCACTTGCAAATGCTATTCCCAACAATACTGATGGGTTCTGGAACAGAATGTGGCAAAATGGGAAAGGCACCTCCTCTGAAGATCAGAAATCTGGGATTTATTCCCGGATCTGCACAAACTACCCCCTGTCCCCTTTCCCCTCTCACTTCTAGTTATTAACCTCTCTGGGTCTGTGTTTCCTCATCTGTAAAATAAAAAGATTGCAATAGAAAAATGGGCAAAGGATAAAGAGACAATTCACAGAAAAGGAAATACAAATGGTTCTATGTGAAAAATACTCAACCTCATTCATGGTAAGAGAAATGCAAATTAAATATATAGACATAGCCTTTTTAACCTCAGGTTGGGAAAATTCAAAGATTTGAAAATATGTCAGTGAGACTAAGAGGAAACAGGCACTGCCATTCTAGTCAATGCTGGTGGGAGGATATGGTGCAAATGGCATACACACAAGATTATTTACCACAACACCGTAAAGCAAAAGATTGGAAAGCTAAACGTCCATTAACAGGATACTAATATTGTAAATCCATAACAGATTATGTAGCTCTTCAAAAAAAAAAAAAAAAAATCAGGCAGTGGAGAAAAGATCAACCATCTTTAATGAATGGTGTTGAGACATATAGTGGCCATACAGGAAAAATCCAAAATCCAAAAAACCTGGATGCAATACCAGGAAAAACTCCAAGCGAATCAGAGATATAAAAGTAAATGAAATCACATAGGTGTTGGTGGTGGTGGGGGGGGGGTGATCTTAATGACTTCCTTTATATCCTCAGAGTAGAAAAATTTTTTTTTTAGTTTGTTACAATATATTGAATATAATAGTACCTTGTGCTATATTAAATCCGTTGTTTACCTCTTTTATATATAGTAGTGTGCATCTGCTAATCTCATACTCCCAATTTATCCCTTTCCCCTTTGGTAACCATAAATTTGCTTTCTATGTCTGTGAGTCTGTTTCTGTTTTGCAGAGAAAATGTTTTTAACTAATCAAAATCCAAAACAACAACAGGGTAAAAGATTGATAAATGTGACTATATAAAATTTTTTTAAGTTTTCTGTACAAAATACCATAGCAAAGTGAGAGGACAAATCACAAACTGGAGAACACTGGCAACTTTTGTCAGAAAAAGAGATCCTGGGACTTCCCTGGTGGTGCAGAGGTTAGGAATCTACCTGCCAACGCAGGGGACACGGGTTCGATCCCTGGTCCGGGAAGATCCCACATGCTGCGGAACAACTAAGCCTGTGAGCCACAACTACTGAGCCCCTGTGCCACAACTATTGAAGCCCGCATGCCTAGAGCCCGTGCTCCGCAACAGGAGAAGCCACCACAGTGAGAAGCCCACGCACTGCAAAGGAGAGTAGCTCCCGCTCGCCGCAACTAGGGAAAGCCCACGCGCAGCAACGAAGACCCAACACAGCCAAAAATAAAATAAATAAAAATTTTTAAAAATTCCCTGTATTAAATCTTCTTAAAAAAAGACAAGAAAAAGAGATCCTAAAAATTAAGACCAACAGCTCAATAGAAAACGGGCACAATATATGTACAGACAGTTCACAAGTGGCCCTCAGAAAAGATGCACAACATTGCTCATTAAAAGAAAAGTGAGATGCCATTTCCCAACTGTCAGTTTGGCAAAAATCCAAACATTTGACAATACATTCTGTTGTGTATGAATATACACTGTAGGTGGCAATGTAAATGGTATCAGATTTATGAAGAATTTGGCAGTATCTAACCAAATTACATATGCATTTTTCCCAGGACTCAACAATCCCACTTCCAGAAATTTATCCCAAAGATATGCTGGCAGAGATATGAAACAGCATATTCATTAAACTATTTATTCATTGTGGCTTTATTTATAGTGGCAGAAGACTGAAAACAACCCAAATATTTATTACTAGGGGACAATAAAGTTTGAATTAACATCTATCTACACTGTGCAATTGTAAAAGGAAGAAGGTATGAACTCTACACAGTAAGATGGAGTGAACGCCATATGTAAAAATAAGTAGATGCAGAACAGAATATAATGTATGATATCTCCTGTATAATAGAGGAAATACACACACACAAACTTAAAATTTTAAAAAGAAACAATGGAAAGATAAGCCCCAAACTAATAGAAATGATTACCTACAGGGGAGGAAGAGAACAGTACTGGGGGGACAGGAATGAAGGCAAGATTCTCTCATCCTGCTCCTGGCTTTGTTCTGACTTTGGGCCATACAAACGATTTACATAATTAAAGAAACAAAGTTTCATCAAAAGGAGAAAAGTAGTCCCTAGAAACTGAAAAGAAAAGAAAACAAAAGATACTAAACTATATATTAAGTTGGTGGCATAACCACACAGAGAAAAGAACAATTTCAAATAATTTTAAAACATAGTACTTTGTGTACTGCTAATGAGGTGTATTTTAAGGACAAAAAGAAACACAAGGAAATCAAACTCTGCATTAAGAAGTCTTATAGTTAACAGTAAAATTAGGGGGATTCCCTGGCAAACTAGTGGTTAGGACTTGGCTCTTTCACTGCCATGGCCCAGGTTCAATCCCTGGGCAGGGAACTAAGATCACACAAGCCGCACAGCATAGCCAAAGAAAGAAAGAAGAAAACAAACAAACAAAAACAGTAAAATTGGTACTAATATTTGGAAACGTGTATAATGTATAAGACAAATACATGATTATGTTAACATTTTTAGGAAGAAAATTTTCAACTTAAGTAAAGAGATATCAATAATCTTACATTAGAATTGGAAATGTTAACCTGGACTCAGGAATATGCTAAATGACAATTTATAGAATATACAGGTATATGGAAACAAGTCAAGCAATGCCAGAAGGAAGCAATCAACCAGATGCAGAATGTGAACATGCAGAGAAAAGAAACGTGGAAAGGAAGGGACTGTTACAAGGAAATATCTCCAAATATGCTGTGAGATGGACAAAGCAAGGTACAGAACAGTGTGCATGCTACAGCACCAATTGTGTTAAAACAGTATCTATTCACTTTTTGAACATATGTATTTTTATATTTCTAGAAGGAGACAAGAAATAGGGATACCTGTTTTTCATTTTTGAGCCATGTGAATACTTATTCAAAATAATTACACGGAAAAAAAAAATATTGTAAAGTTAAGATTTACTTTTGGATGTATTCTTGGCGCTATAAAAGCACATATTTGGATCACTGTCCAAACCACTCAAGTTATTTAAGTTTTTTTATGGAAAAAAAAATCTAAAAATGTTTTTGACTATATTCAAGATATTTAAAAATTCTATTACTTTTAGTAACAGCCTTAAGAAGAAAATTTCAAAGCACAAATACTTCTTTACTTAATGAAATAGCTAACACTGCAAGCCAGATGTGATGACAAGCACTTCACAGGTATGGAATTATCCAAGTGACCATCCAAACCCTTCGAGGCACAGACTACTACTCTATTTTGCACATGAGACTGTTAAGAGGCTATCACTTGTCTCAGGTCTTGCAGCTAAGAAATGGCAGGACCAAGATTCCAGGTAAACTGGCTGCCTCCAGGGCCTGAATACTTAACCAAAGATGACAGAGCATCCTGTAACGTCAGTGAAGGGTGACAAAAGAATGGGGGCAATGGCACAGATAAACCACAGTCCAGTGAACTGTGGAATGACCACACCCTCATCTTTTTGTTTGAGGTTCAACTATAAGGGTGTCCTTTAACAACAAGGACCTCAGCTCTCTCCTGACACCTCCTGCTTTTAAAGGACAGGCAAAAGCACTCTTGGTGTATAAGACAAAACACACTACAGGTCGAATCGAATTATAGCAAATTCTAGTGCCAAAGAGAGTCTCATTGCAACAAAAAGGTTTACAATATTCATCTACTATTTTTATTCTAACTAATTCTCTAAATCCTTTATCACAACAAAACAATACATGTATGTATATCCAAGATAATTACTGATGTTTGTGGTCTGTAATGTCCTCACTTACAGCCAAAATGCAAATGTGTCCACTCAGCTTTACCCACTCAGGTCTTTACATCATTCAAACCAATCTAAACTTTCTACAGTAACATTAAAAGAAATCATTCATCTTGTTCATTACTTTGCACCTTCTGCAAATCAACTTCATTTGTGAGTAAATCTTTGGAATCTTAAAACTGAGCTCACATAAAGGCAGGTGAGAATACACACCTCAAAAAATTAGGGATGCATGGGATATAAGTGTGTTCATCTTTAAAAAAAAAAAAAGATCCTTAGCAGCAGAGATCCCAATCCACAAGTGCCAGGTCTTTGAGAATCACTGAGGGAGACATGCTGACTTACCCTCGCTGGCATTTTCTTTCAGCTGCTCTTCGTATTCTTGCATTGCTGACACACAGCTGTTGTGAATCAATTCCCCTAGGCGCTTCAGATCTGCTACAGACTTATCTACCAACTCAGCATCACGTGCTATGCACTCCAGCCTGAGGAAAGACAAATACGGGGATACCTCAAGGCCCTGTGCCCACGTTTCTAATGTCACGTGAGCTACCACTTGGTTTCACATAAGCTTGCTCCTGCAAAGACACTTTCCCTACATGCCTTAATTGATCCTTCCAACAAGAACACCCTCGGACAGTGACTGACGACTTACTTTCCATCATAAAGAATTTGACTTGGAATACTCCACAAAAACAGACTAATTTCAAAAAACAGAGGGGAAAGGGTTCAGCTTTCTTTATTAACTAAATGCGCTGTCTGATAACAGTAGCAGGTGAAGTGCCCTAAAGCTATTTGCACTAGCTTGTTTCTTTGTGCTCACTTGCCTTTCTCTAGCCTACTTTCATTCACTGCAATGTTCCTAGAAGCAAAGTACGGTTACATGTACAATATGTTTCGTTGATCTCCAAGTCATCTGGAGCAGGTGAGTAAATTAATGTCTAAAAACCAGGCTGTCAAAAGGTGCCAGACCTTAAAAATGGAAAGTAGAACCAAAAAAAGAAACCTCTACAATACAGAAGTGAAAAAGAGGCGGATAAGGAACTATTATATTACTAAGCTTACCGTTCAAGAGGGAGACCGAACTTCTTATATGCCTTGATGAACCTAAGAAAATAATCAATAAATCACATTAAAAAAACAGACTTCAGCTATATTAATGCAAACACCTCCTGTGATGAAATATGAGCCATAAAAACTGTCAAAAAGAGACTGGGCCCAATCCTTGCAACTGCCACTAAATGAACTAAAAGGTGGCCTTTGAAAATGGCCAGCTTAAAACAATGAGTGCTAAAAATCTATTCAAACCAAAGATTAACTTTATTCTCAGTGACTGGTCATGAAACTGCTTAGCGACATAATTGAGAATGGTGACTTAACTCTAGTAGTACTATCATTTTTAGAAGGTACAAGTTTATGTAGTTCAATACATAATAAATGATTTAAAAACCACAACCTCTTATAATAAAATCCAGTACAGTTAAGTGGTCTATTCAGTCCACTATTGTTACTTTCAATTCCACACTACAATATTTTCTGTTACTTTCTGGTCAATAATACAAATATAAGGTTTTTAGGACTGCCTCAAATACTTTTTTTAATGAGGCAAAGTAAAATAAACATGATTTTAAACTTTTTAGGCAAAACTATTTTGGAAACTCTGACTCCTGCCAAACATTGTCTCCAGCCAAAAATCTAATCTATCCTTCCACAAGTCTCTAGCCTAAACCATGCTATACGCCAAACCATGTTTAATCCACTCCCCTCCCTAGAGCCAACCACTAGAATTTCACTAAAAAAGTGAGATACCATGATATATCAAGGGCATCACTGTGACATGCCAAACTACCTGGTTAGATAAAAATGAAGGGAGAGATACTATGGAGAAAAAAAATGAAAAGAGAGGGTACAGCAATTAAAGAAAATGGGGATGAATTTAACAATAGCTAAGAAACAATATTAAAGGAATAGCATGGATTAGGAAAGTACTGTATGTGAAAGCAAACCTGAGGATTATTCCTCCACTCTACATTTCTTCTTCTTAATATATACTGAAATATTTTACATCTGAAATAATATGCCATTTGTGATTACTTCAAAATAATATTGAGACAGAGAAGTATTCCAGGAATGGTGGAGTAAGGACCTCTGAAAATCCGCTCCTCCGTAAAAGCAACAAGAACACTGGCAAAATTGTCAAAATCAACTTTGTTAGAATGCTGGAAATTAACCAAAGGCTTGCAGCCATCTGATGAGCATTTCTTCAAGAAAATGGCTGAATCTCAGTATGAAGAGTGAGCTCTCTCTGGCATTTTGACTTGCTCTGTTTCCCATGCCCTCTCCCCAGCTCCATGACTGCCTTGAAAACTACACCTTCCCAACTACTGCAGCTGTGCAAAGAAGCAACACAGCAGCCACTAGAGGGAGCAGAACAGGCCTAGAGCTCCCCAAAAGCTCTTTCCCCAGAGAACAGTGCTATTTGACCTGACTGACAGCACCCTGAGAAGCTCCATTCTCAGACTTGTCTTCATTTGACCTGACTCTGTATGAACACTATCTGTAGTTCATCAGTGAAAAAACAATTAGAGGCAAAGGTTTAACACCACAGCTGCCTGAGGCAGCATTATAAGTTGGCAATATGAACAGGCTGACCAAAAACTGCAATGGAAAAACTTGGGGGGAAAAGATGTCCACAGGGGTCTTTGAAAAGCTCAGTCATATTCCTGGGTATCTAGAAGGCTGCATATATGCAGGGCTATGTGCAGGCACAGAGAAGACCTGAGGAGCTGTGAATCTCTCACCTCTGGCTGGCACTGAGGCTCTGCACAAAGAGGAACTGAAGGCTAAGGCAGAGCTGTAAACTGCCTACCAGAACACTGAAGACATCCCCAAAATACACAAGTAGCCCTTCAGCAAAGGCTGGTAGATTTACTGGTTGGTAGACTTAAGGTGTTTAAGGAAGTCTCTGTCCAATCATTAGCTGACCACTAAGCTAAATGAGCAGAGACTTCAAAAGACAGAGAAGACAGACTTCGCAGAACTAGTCCAGAAAAGTTACTAAACAAACAGCAACAACAACAAACAGCAAACACAAAAAACCCTTGCTGGCAAGGGGAATCTGATTTCCAGACTTGCCACAGTGTATTACTTAAAATGTCTAGTTTTCAACAAAAAATTACAGAAAACAAGAAAGTATGGTCCCTATACAGGGAAGGAAGATGGTTTTCAATGGAAATAGACCCTGAGGAAGTCCAGAAGTTGAACTTATTAGACAAAGGTTTTAATCAACTATTATAAATATATACAAGAACTAAAGGAATCCACGTCTGACGAATTAAAAGCAAATTTGAGAATAATATACCACCAAATGGAGAATATCAACAGAGACAGAAATTATATAAAGGAGTCAAATATAAATTCTGGGGCTTCCCTGGTGGTGCAGTGGTTGAGAGTCCGCCTGCCGATGCAGTCTGGGAGGATCCCACATGCCGCAGAGCGTCTAGGCCCATAAGCCATGGCCGCTGAGCCTGTGCGTCCGGAGCCTGTGCTCCACAATGGGAGAGGCCACAACAGTGAGAGGCCCGTGTACCGCAAAAAAAA
>NW_006772915.1:618547-622957 GCF_000442215.2 Lipotes vexillifer | reverse complement strand
AAAAAAAAAAAAAAAAAATATATATATATATATATATATAAATTCTGAAGTTGAAAAGTACAATAACTAAGATGAAAAAAATCACTAGAGAGGATCAGGATTAGATATGAATTAACAGAAGAAAAAGATCAGTTAAAAG
Organism: Lipotes vexillifer; assembly: GCF_000442215.2. Classification (NCBI taxonomy): domain Eukaryota; kingdom Metazoa; phylum Chordata; class Mammalia; order Artiodactyla; family Lipotidae; genus Lipotes; species Lipotes vexillifer. The sequence continues at coordinate 622,818 of NW_006772915.1, read as the reverse complement.
ATAGGTCAACTGAGGGACTTACTTCTCGGGTGGCACAGTGGTTAAGAATCTGCCTGCCAATCGAGGGGACACAGGTTTGATCCCTGGTCTGGGAAGATCCCACATGCCGAGGAACAACTAAGCTCGTGCGTTGCAACTACTGAAGCCCATGCGCTCTAGGGTCCACGTGCCACAACCACTGAGCCCACATGCTGCAACTACTGAAGCCCACGCACCTAGAGCCCATGCTCTGCAACAAGCCACCGCAATGAGAAACCCACGCACCGCAATGAAGAGTAGCCCTCCTTCCCTGGTGGCGCAGCGGTTGAGAATCTGCCTGCCAATGCAGGGGACATGGGTTTGAGCCCTGGTCTGGGAAGATCCCACATGCCGCGGAGCAACTGGGCCCGTGAGCCACAACTACTGAGCCTGCGCGTCTGGAGCCTGTGCTCCAAAACAAGAAAGGCCCCGACAGTGAGAGGCCCGTGCACCGTGATGAAGAATGGCCCCTGCTCGCCGCAACTAAAGAAAGCCCTCACGCAGAAACAAAGACCCAACACAGCCAAAGATAAATTAATTAATTAAAATAGTAGCCCTAGCTTGCTGCAACGAAGACACAACACAGCCGAAAATAAATTTAAAAAAAACCAACAACAACAAGAGATGCGTTTAAAAAAAAAAAGAAAAAGGTCAATTGAGATTATCCAATGTGAAAGACAGAAAAAGAATAAAGACTAGCCTTCAAAAACACAGGAGAAATTAAGACATTCCTAGATAAATAAAAAGACAGGATTTGTTGCTAGCAGCCCTGCCCTAAAAGAAATACTAAAGAGAGTACTCTGGGCAGAAGTGAAAAGACATGAAACAATAACTCAAATCCACATGAATAAATAAGAGCCTCAGGAGGATACCTGACTAAGTAGATAAAAAGACAGTGTATATGTATTTTTGTCAGTAACTCTTTTCTTCTCCTAAATGATTTTAACTATCAACTGCATAAGGCGATAATTACAAAACTGTGTTGGTGGGCTTATAAAATATAAAGATATAATCTGTGTGACAATAAAGCACAAAAGAGGGGGAAGAAATGTACCTAAACTGGAGTAAAGTTTTAGAACACCACTGAAATTAAGGTGGTATTAGTCCAAACTAAACTGTTCTAAGTTAAAACATTAAATTATAATCTCCAGGGGGCTTCCCTGGTAGCGCAGTGGTTGAGAATCTGCCTGCTAATGCAGGGGACATGGGTTTGAGTCCTGGTCTGGGAAGATCCCACATTCTGCGGAGCAACTAGGCCCGTGAGCCACAACTACTGAGCCTGCGCGTCTGGAGCCTGTGCTCAACAAGAGAGGCCGTGACAGTGAGAGGCCTGCGCACTGCGATGAAGAGTGGCCCCTGCTCGCCGCAACTGGAGAAAGCCCTCGCACAGAAACCAAGATCCAACACAGCCAAAAATAAATTAATTAATTAATTAATTAAAAAAAATTATAATCTCCAGGGAAACCACTAAGAAAATAACTTTTAAAGTATAAAAGGAACAAGAGAATTAAAAGAGTATACTAAAAAATATGTAATACAAAAGAAGGCAGTAATGGGGGAATAAAGGAACAAAAAAGACCCAAGGCATAAAAAAAGAACAGCAAAATGCAGACATAAATTCTATCTTATAAGTAACTGCATTAAATGTAAATGGTTTAAAGACTTCAATCAAAAGGAAGAGATCAATAGAATGGATTTTTTAAAAACATCTAACTATATACTACCTACAAGAGTTGCAAGCTAGATTCAAAGACACAAATAGATTGAAATAAAAAAGGAAGATACTGCACATACAATACCGAAAGAGAGCTGGAGTGTCTACACTAATATCTAACCAAGTTATAAACTTTAAGACATAAATTGTTACTAGAGACAAAGAAGGACATTTTACAATGAGAAAATGGTCAATTCATCAAGACAACAGATTATAAAGCATACCCACCTAACAGCAGAGCCCCAAAACATATAAAGCAGAAACTGACAGAACAGAAGGGAGAAATAAACAATACAGCAATAACAGAGCCTTCAATACCCCATTTCCAATAATGGATAGATCAGGCAGAAGATCAATAAGGAAATGGAAGATCTGAACAATAGTAAACCATATAGACTTAAAAAACATCTATAGGACACTCCACTCAACTGCACCAGAATATACATCCTTCTCAAAATAACACTGAGGGTAAGGGAAAATAGAAATATGGCACACACACAAGATTGACTACAAACTCATAATGGTTAAAATAATACCCGGGGAGGCGGTGCGCTAATATTCTATCAATGTTTGTATACATTTACATTTTTCCATAATAAATTAAACAAAGAAAGAATAAAAGAACAGGTATAACATTTAGTGGGACCTTGTGGAATCACAAAGAACTTGTGATTTCAAATACTGACCTAAAAGGACTATTTGATAATAGTTAAAATTTGGGTTAGACCATAAAGTTAATCATTTTCATATTTTCTACCTTCTTCAGCTTTTAAAAAACATAACATGGCAGCTAGGGGAAAAGTGGTTTGGAAGCAATAATTTTAGATTTTTCTGGAGGGAAAAGGGGTGTGAATCAGACACCAACAAATGTGTAATGAGTACTGACATAGAAAGATGCCTAAAATTGATTATAAGTGACAAGAAGCTGCAGAACAGTATGTTGTATATACTAATACACCAAACTGATATCAGCACTAACACTGATGGAAAGTAAACTGGGGTTATCTGTACTACTTTAATTTTTTATATTTATACCATTCCTTTTATATACATTGATACATATGTATGTATGTTTTTATTAATATTCTTCAATAAAAACAAAAAAGAAAGTTTCAGCCCAAGTTTACCTCCAACAGCCTCTTTCCTCTTGGCTGGACTTTCTTTGTGAAATGTTCAGAACCCAGAACAAGAAGTAAACAAAAAGAAAGAGCTCAACTGAGGAAAACCTTGGAGAAGGGAGAATCGTCCTGGGGCCTTTGGAGCATGACTCAGTCCCCCTTGCCTTCCTCTGACCTCCCTGTCATCAATGTCAGGGATCCATCAACCTGAGGCTTACAGCATGTCCTTCCAAATGTGAGGGGGAAGGAGAGCAGTGCCCCCACTAACCTCCGGATCTCGGCATCAGTGAATCCCTCCACGAGGTCCTTCCGCACACTTCGGGGGCGCCCTCTGCGCTTGGGCTTCTTGTCATCATCAGAGTCATCTGTCTCACTCTCAGAGGCAGAGGATCTCTGGGCCTGCCTCTTAGACTCAGTATCAGAGTCACTGTCATTTGTCTGAGCCTGAAAAGGCAAAGTCACATAAGAGATCTAAGGACTAAGACCAGCCCATCTTAACTCCTTAATACTCAGAACTTCCCATCGTATCAGGCAAGTCAATTTCCCTTTAAGAAAGAAGGAGGCAGATGGCATGTGATGAAAGAAGACCTGCTTGGGATAGTCACTCTGCCAGAGACATACTGTAATGTCATTAAGTACACTGGAATAAAAATATTTGGATTGTGGCTTCATGTTTACTTCCTTGGGCAAATTACTTTATTTCTTCATGCCTTTGTTTTCCATTTGTAAAATGGGGACAATAGCACCTATAATACAGGGTTTTCATACGAATTAAATGAGTCAGTAAGTGGAAAAGCACTAACTTATGCCTGACATACAGGGAATACTCAACGATAGCTACTATTAGCTAATACTGATTTACTAGGATCTCAGACAAACCTGAGTCTGTTATCTCCAACAACTGGATAATAAAACAGTCTATCTGCTTAAATGTTGTTGCAAAAATCAAATTAGATAGTGCCTATGATAGAGCTTTGTAAACTGAAGCACCTTTATATAATCTCTTACTAAGTATTTATGCCAAGTGCTATAAACAAACACTTAAAGGTGAAGAGGTTTGACTCTGCAAGTCAAAGGCCTTGCCAATTAGAACCAAACTCTTAGACTTACTGGTTCTAATCTCAAGGGCAAAATGTAAACTTCCGTCAAACTCAAATCCTGTCCAGCCATCTCACAAAGAGCCAATCTGCAAAGATCAAATAGCTCATAGGCATGCACATAAGCCTTGTGCATTCTTCCATTTCCCTCTGCTAGGTTTCCTATAACTCTGCCCTGGAACCCTCTACATCCGGACAACAACATAAGGTGAACAAAATAAGAAGTATCAATACTTCCATATCTTTCATGTTACTTGATCACCTTTTTAGTGGAACTCCGAATTCGAGGCAACATATAAATTTCTTCCAGCTCTTTCTGCCGCT
>NW_006772915.1:615927-618432 GCF_000442215.2 Lipotes vexillifer | reverse complement strand
GCTCTTCTAGTTCTTCTTCATCCTCCATTGTTGCAAAGTTGGCAACCTTAAAACAAATGGACAACCCATTGTCTGACATTTCCCTATTTCCCAAACACCATCTACTAACACACCAACTCAAGCACTGTTTTTAATCTAACATGCTATGAATGATAATAGGACTCCTGTGATATTACATAATCAAATAATCAATTTTCTACTCATCTCTCCCTTATCGACCCCCCCCCAACAAAATCTACTTGCCAAATCCTAAAGTTCATCAGAAATTTTACTGAAAAACAGGGAAAGATATAAAGCTACAAACTGCCTTATTATAAGTTTTATTGAAAGATTTGCTGTTAAATCATACACACTTTCTAATGTACTAATTAGAAATTTTAGATTTATTTAGATTATAACATTTGAAAACCTAATACTAATCCATTACAAACTTACAGTCCTATACATTATAAATCGCTACTGAATAGAGCTCATTTGAAACAACCCATAACTCAAAGCAGTAGCTATTGGTTACCTTATTCATTTTTATCAAAAGTATAGAAGCTAAAGGTATGTAAGAATTTCATATGCTCAAAACTGCATGTTAGTCTTAGGAATAAAAACAAGAACACAAAATGCAAAAAACTGAAACAAACCTGGAAGAATATTCCATTTATTTCATATCAAATATTTAATATATTTAGACCAGGACACCATCATGAAGATTACTTCTGTTTAAGAAGGGAGCAGTAGCCATAGAAGTGAAATCCAGTTGAAACGCTAACAATTCACCTCCATCCTCTGCATCCAGACACTCTGATCCTAGAGCTCTGTGATCCACTCAACTCCTTCCTTTTTCTTCCACTAAGACAACTTCTACCTGTGGCCAACCTTGGACTTCATCACAAAATAATGCTTCCTTTCAAACACTTCTTCCTCAGCCCTTATGGGTCTACCACACATAAGCATCAATGTAACCTCCAGGTCTTCCCTGCTTCTCCAACATGCATGGAACCAAACCATGATGAATCCATTCAACCACGTTCTCACTGGAATCTGGGAAACTTGCCACTTTGATGACTCTTCGATGCCTCCCAAGCCAATCCTCCCACCTTGGATGGCCAACTGATTCAACTTCTCTGACCTCAAGTATTTCTGGAGCAAGTCATATGATCCTGCTGACTGGCTCTAATGTGAAGCCCCATCTTCTAAATTCAGCTCTACACCCTAAACCAAGTTCCTCCTGGCAACTCCTGGCCCCTGGATGGGACTATCCCAAATCTTTTCCACTTCTCAGCAAACACCTCACTTAATTTACTGGTAATTAAGGTCACCAGTTGGAACTCCTACATCTTCTCTCCCCTCTATTCCCTGAAGTGTATACTTTCCTTTTTCTTTCAAAGCCCAGTTCCTCCATCTGTGCTTTTGATTATATCTGTTCCAGTCTCCTCCTGGGCAATGTGCAATCAAATTTTCCTTCTTTCCTTAGAACCTTCAGTATTTCCCTATTCTCAGTTTCTTTCCTCAACCTAGAAACGTGGTAACACCTTTAAAAAACTTTGCCTTGCTTGATCCTTCTATCCTCAAAAATTACTTTCACTGTTCTCTTCACTAAGCTTTTTAATAATGTCTATACTCAATGCTGTCATCTCCTACTCATCAGGTGCCCAGCTTCTGCATTTAGTCCTGATCTCATTTAATTTTCTATCAAATACCACTAACTACCCCATAACTGTCCTTAAAAAAAAAAATCCCACCAAGTCAAGGGCTTCCCAACTGTCACCTTCTATTTTCATACCTTTGACCTCTCTTTCTTATGATTCTATTAATGTCTCTCCCACAACCTCTCCACCCCTCCCAGAGCTCCACACTACCAAGTTCTCCACCTATCCCACTGACAGCTTATTCTAGCCCTTGTCACAGCGACTTCTTTTCCTCTACCCACTGAATATGGGCAGGATGGACCGCTTCAGTGGTGACCCTCATGGGGAGGACTATATGGTGTATACCCACATCATACTTGGAACTCTGGAGAATGATTTTAAGGGGTATGAGTCAATTTTGGTAAATAGAGAAGCTGAGTCCCTTGCACCCAGGAAGTACTGACAGGCATTACTTATTATTGGTTCATGAATCAATGCCAAAGACTTTCTCAGACAATGATTTTCATACCTTAAATTGTGACAGAAGCTCATCTGTTGCACTTGTTGAGACTTCATTCTCTCTGGTTTCAGCCAAGCGCAAAATTTCATCTATATCCATTTCCTAAAAGAACAAGAGCAACACAAACATGGTAAAAAGGCAAGCAGTGGTAAGCATTTACTGAAAATGACTGGTGCAAATACACCAACTCCTTCTCTGATATTCCATTTTCTTTTACACTCTCAGTTTCATGTCCTTTATATCTAATGTTTCAAACTACTATTTATACAAATGATAAAATGAAACTTCAGAAATTACGAGAAATAAAATTGGGGGCTTCCCTGGTGGCGCAGTGCTTGAGAGTCCGCCTGCCGATGCAGGAGA
>NW_006772915.1:612153-615760 GCF_000442215.2 Lipotes vexillifer | reverse complement strand
CTCTTTCCTAGTCAATTTAGTAAGAGCTTTTAGCCCTGTAAGAAAAAAAGAGAAACTATGTTCTGCAAGTAACTACCATTTCCTTATAAAAGCCTCGGACTCAGAATCGCTTCCAGAAAAATTCAGACTCTCACAGATGACACTTATCAAGAAACTTTTTTCCCTTATTGTTGACTACCTGGGGCTCTGATTCCTCCCCTTCGAGTTCTTTGAAGAGATCCTCCGCTCCAAATTTCAAAATCGCTGTCAGCTCTTCTTTATTAAAAGGATTTGAACTGCAGAAATAAAATGTAGTTGTAATCTTTTAGGAATGTCAGATAACCTCTATGGAGTTCTAAATATCTATTCTTCATAAAGAGGGCAAATTACTGGTGAAGATATAAATTCTGCCACAAGAAAAGTGATCTCACAAATATTTCATGTTTTTTAATCCACAGGATGAGTCTGCAGTGGTAAACCTAACCTAACAAAAGACTAAGAAATCAATTATTTTCCTGTCGATTCATCTGTTACATGGTTAAGCAAGAAAGATAATTAGCAACATGAGAGAAGGGAGTTCTCTCTTTGTCCTTTCACTCAGAAAGCTACCATTCACCATGAATTTTCAAACTCCTCATCTCTAGTCCAAAATAAAAGAACAAGCTTTTTCTGCCTAGTTTCTTCTTTAATGGAAAATTATCATCATCTAATTAGGAAGGGCTCATTCGATCTCACCTGTAACACAAGTTGTAGGACTGCCTCAGAAGATACTCAACAATTTGGTCAAAATGTAAACTCTCTAAGAGAAATAGTTGTGTTTCCAAATAAAGCCAACTAAAACTTAACTACTTTCCTTTTATAGCCTTCTGTTTTCAATAGGAAAGATAATCTCCACAAAAACATTTTTACCAACAGTAAGAAATAGATACCAATTCAATCTGGTGCATTCTCACTGCTGAAAAGTCCAAGGCAACATTGTGCCAGGATGAAAGCCTAATGGGGAGCACACAGCTGCCACTGCTGCTGCTGTGTCATATGTCACAGGCAGAGCCAAAAGCAAAAGGCAAGAGAGGAGGGCAGGAAAGAAAGAGAGACGGCACATAAGAAAAGAGCTGATATGGAAAAAAAAAAAAAAAAAAGAACCTGAAGAAGAAGGAGAAACAGGGAGAGCAAAATAAAATGAAAATGCCATCTTCTTGCAGTTTTGGCTTGGCCTTTTCCAGGTAATTAATGGATTAATATCTGTTGTAAAGCATCCTAGTAGAAAAATGAATTATACCAAATGTTGATAAAAAATTGACTCTGCTACCTCTCCCATCTTTCTGGCACTTACTTGGACCTTCCAGAGTTGTTTTCCAGAACTGTCCGGCCAGTGGTATCCATGCGCTGAATCACCAGATGGTCCAATACCATCTTCTTTTTGGCCCGTTCTATGATCTCTTCCTCCACGGTCCCCTTTGTAACCAAGCGGTAAATATTTACCTGTAGGAAAAGGAAATGTTATGCTTATGCCTGATCACACATACAAAAAAGTTACCTCTGCCTAAAACCAAGGGGGAAAATAAAAAAATATTTGTTCTCTGCTATGGCATACCACTTGTAAGCCATCCATCCAAGCAGACAACTTAAGTATTGTACATGCAATATTTTTACTATTTGCAGCACGTTACATTCTTAAATAAAATAGCCTCTAAGGAATTATTATAACCTTGTTCTAACAATAAAAATGCTGCTAAAGAATGATCTGTCTCGCTGAAACTGAATCTTTGGCCACATATGAAACTTAAAGAGGTACCCAGTACTAGAGCAGACTTTGAAATTCATCTACGAAGGAAACAAGTGTGTACGTTTCCAACATACCACAGAGCTAATACTGGTTGTGTGTAATAAACGTAGACCATCTTGAACAATGTTAGAATATTTTAACAACTTTTCCATAATAAAATAGATGGAAAATTTCAATTCTAAGTCTATTCATCATATATCTTTGAGTAAGCCAGAAAGTTACTGGTGGTATACTTTTCAAACAGCAAAAGAGAATAGTTTCATATCTATAAGCTCATCTCAGCCCCAAAGACAGCTTCTCTGTACTAATTAACAAACAGACATCTACCCTTGGGGAAATGAAGACAAAACAGGGGAAAAAAAAAAAAATCATTTTACAAACATCCTGAAAGGGCTGAATAACCTCCCCTGCCCCCTCCCCTCCAAGCCATATCTAGAGGCCCCTCTTCACTGACCTGCTTCTTCTGACCAATTCTGTGGGCTCGGGCTTGTGCCTGCAAGTCGTTCTGGGGGTTCCAGTCAGAATCAAAGATGACGACTGTGTCCGCTGAAGCCAAATTGATTCCCAGGCCACCAGCCCTTGTCGAGAGCAGGAAACAGAAGTCCTGTACACAATGCAATATACTACTTTATGCAGTGGCCTTCTCAGAAACAGTTTCACAGTCCAATAAGCCCTTATACCTGGAAACCCCTGCAGGTGTGAAGAAAAGTGAGATATGATGGACAAACTTTATGGAGGCTACAAGAATGTCAGGGACTTGATGGCAGAGTGAATTTTCATTTGATTAAGAGGTAAGAGTCACTGCAATGAACTAAGGAGTAAAGTAGAATCTGATAAGGCAACAGGAGCAAAAGAATTGGTGTTCTCTCCTGGCTAAAACTAGTATACAAGCAGTTAACAGAACCGAGACAAACTTAATTATCATGAGGATCGTTTCAGCAAGTTGCTTAGATACTTATTTCCTGGGTAAAGGTGGATTATGCATTGTAAGGCAGTCAGTATGAGCAAGGAGACTTTATTGGGTAAATGTCCATTCATTTGTTAGGCTGGTGAGGAATACAGGAACACTGTAATAAGAGATCACATGACTGAACCACTGGACAGCACAGGATCCTCAATCACCACCACAACATGCACAAAGAAAACCAGAGCAGGTGTGGCCGAACAGCAGTGTGTGGGAAAGACCCAGGCACTGACATATTCCAGTTTCCACAGCAATGATAATAGAGACTGGGCAGGCACAGTACACCTGCCTGCATCTGAGTGCTCAGAAAAAAAATGGGCAGGAGGCAGAGAATAAACTCTATGAGCCAGAGGCCAAACAGATTTCTATTTCCAGGGAATTTGTTCATGTATCAAAGACTGACACCTTTCTGGCATGGAAATGGCACTCAAAAACTGGTAGTTCTGAGTTACATTTTGATAAATGGGTGTATTTAACACATATACACAGATGCAATGAAAAGGTCTCCACATTCTAAATAACAGTCACATTCACCAACATTATGCCATAGAAATAAAAATGGAGAGAGCTGTCTCACAAGAGCTTTAAACAATTCCAATAAGGAACTGATTAACAGGGGGGTTGAAGCATAGTCTGTAAGCCTTGGTAGAGATACCAAGCAACACCACACTCTGAAGAGAAGCCTGCAGGTAAACACTTGATAATGAGACACCTAAAACTTAAATGAAATCTGGGGTCTGAATGATCATAAGAAATATTTTCAATGTCACTCTTTATCAAAGACAATATGAATTATATTAAGATATTATTTGTGCCTACTATCAAATGGTAAAATGGAAATATTCATACATAAACATGAATATAAATTGTTTGGAAAG